>NW_024117842.1:0-13828 GCF_003073215.2 Triticum urartu | reverse complement strand
TGCCAGACGCCAAGGTAGCTGTTTACCGAAGCCTATTTTGCCGGAGCCTTTTGCCTTCCGCGGCTGACGGCAAAGGCCTTTGCCGTCCGCCGTTCATGCCTTTGCCGTCCGCCTGGCAGACGGCAAAGTAGCTGATTCCTGTAGTGTAGAGGTGGGCAACTTCTGTCAAAGGTGGCTGATCTTATTGATCCAATCACAAATTTCTGGGATGAAGATTTGGTGGTGAAGATTTGGTGAGACAAACTTTGTGGCCAATTGATGTGCAAAGGGTCCTCGCGATTCCCCTCCCTATGCAGAATATGTCGGATTTCATCGCCTGGAGCTATACAAAAAATGGTGTATTCACTGTTCGATCAGCTTATTTGGAGGAATGGAACCAACAACACGGGAGGAAATTGCAATATACTAATGGTATGGGTCGTACCAATGTCAATCCTATTTGGGGTAAGATTTGGAAATTATCGTGTCCGACAAAGGTAAAGATATTTATTTGGCGAACGTTGCATGGAACTCTAGCGTGTCGTGTTACACTTGCCAATAGACATATAAAAGTTTCGCCCCTTTGTCCATCTTGCTCGAATGGGCAAGAAGATACAAAGCACATCTTGTTTCCGTGTCAGAAGGCAAAAGAGGTTTGGGGAAAGCTGGGGATGTACGAGGTAATTAAGAAAGCTTGTGTTATTGATCGTGCGGGTGAGGCGGTTCTTGAATTTTTACTTCTTATGCCGCACCAAGAACTATCTATATTAGGTTGCCAAAATACAAGTGAATTAATCGCGATAACCGCCTGGTATTTATGGTGGGAGAGACGTATGTTGGTTCATGAAGGGAAATCTCAAGAAGTGAATCAGATTTCGATGGGGATTCGTGCTATAACTGCAAACTATGTGAATGCCCACTCCTCTAGTCCGACTAGTAGAAAAGAAGGATGGAGCCGACCTCCTATGGGTTTTGTTAAACTAAATGTTGATGCTTCTTTTGACCATGATCTGCTCAGGGGCACGGCAGGGGCGGGGCTCAGAGATGACAAAGGAAACTTCATTGCTGGCGGAAATTGGAAGATCGATTGGTGTGCTGATGTACTAACAGCAGAAGCGATGGCTCTTAGGTTTGGTTTAATTCTTGCGCAAAAGGTGGGATGCAATCGTCTTATTATTAACTCTGATAATATGGAAGTCATTGACACAATGAAGAATGGAGGACAATCGGCGGGAGTTGCGGCGGCAGTATTCGAGGATTGCTACTTCATGGCATGCGATTTTCCGTTGACTAGATTTGAACATTGTAATAGGGTAGCTAATAAGGTTGCTCATGAACTTGCTAGGCTAGCGAAAGGTTCTGTAACTAGAGATTGGTTTGAGGAGCCTATGGAGAATATTGTACCTCTTCTTATAAACGATGTAACTATCATTTCCAATTAATAAAGTGGATGTTTTCTTTCAAAAAAAAAGATGTGTCATCTCTTCTATAATTTTATGGTCCTTGTCTTGGTTAACTAACTTTCTGGCATCCGCCTCCCCGACCTGCACCGTAGTCGTCTTATCCATTATGTCCTCTGTTTGCACCCCTTTGTCGACGACCGCCGCAGTCGCTTGCAACCCCTTGTCATTGACCGGTGTATTCACCATGACTTGTATATTGCGCATGTTTGCGGTAGGGTATGCCGCATCAATGTGGGTGGCGGCGCAACTGCGATGGCGCATGGTGTTGGGCGGTGGTTTGGCTTGTCGGCTCCGGTTGGGCGGTGCGGTTTGGAGTGCGGGAGAAATCCTTACCGGTTCGTCCGGCTCCGATGCGGTGACACCGTCGGGTGCCACCATTCCGTCCTGGAGGGTGTCGGTGCCATACCCAACTTCCCTCCGCGTGCCGGGGGAAACCCTAGGACTCGTCTGGGCAGCAGCGTCGTCGGCATCGCATGCCTTCTCGAAGGTGCTGCTTGGTACACGGCGGATCGGAGCCGTGAGCTGTGGTAGTTTGGTTCCGAAGGGCGCATCGATGGCGGGTCATCCACGCTTTGTCGATCTGTCGTTGTTGACATTTGTTTCTTCTTCTACATTTGTTTCTTCTTCTTTCTCTTTTGAGTTTGATGTGCTACTCGCCCCAGCAATGCTATGTGTTCGGTGTTGGTTACTTTGGAATACAAAGCGGGGGAAACCCTTTTTCGGTAAAAGGCAATCACGGTTCTTATATTTTAATTAATTGTGTTATGAATAAAGACATAATTCTCATCATCAAAGTCTTTATTCTAACCTTAAGGTAGGAGGATTCATACGAGTGGAACTATGAGCTCTAATGCAATGCTAAAAAAAAGGAGAGGACATTGCGATTTCTGATCTATGGCATTGCTAAATTGTTTTAGGGATTGTTGAAATTTTCATAACATGGAGGGAGTGGATGACAATGCTGCAAGCCATTAGAAGTTAGGGACGATGGGAATGACTATGGCAATTTGGCGACTTGGACAGAAAGCATGTGGATCTAGAGCAAGGTGAAAATGTAATAGCTGAAGCAGAGTGACTCATGATATATTCATTTGTTTGTCCGTAGGTTAGGGATGATAGAAATTAGTATGTAGGTCAGGGATGATGCGAATGACTACGACAATTTTACGAACTTGAAGAAAACATAGGAGGATTTATAGCGCGGTAATAAATGACTCAATGACTGAACCGTTGAAGCTGAATGGCCTTTGCGATAAATCCTCTGTTGGCCCGTGGCAACGCACGGGCTTTCAACTAGTGTTGATAGATGTCCAATTATATACATGTATGACTACACCTGCAAAAAAAAATACATGTATGAGAAAAGGCTAGCCCGTGCAATTTGATCCTATTCATGTGGGCGATCTGGACCTCAAGGAACAATGCTATACATGATAAGAAAGAACTTGATCCTATTCAGTCTATGAAGAAAACCCAAGAAGCTCTAGTTGTGCTTGAGCTACCCCGCGATCACGCACGAATTCTTCCGAGACACGGCTGGAGACCACCGGACTTGGGTTGGATCAAGATCAACACCGATGGTAGTGTTGCAATGGAAGCTAGAAGGGGTGGGGCAGGAGGGGTCGCGAGAACCCGCTCATCCTTCTTAGCTGCATGGTGTAAACCTTACCCGGGAATCACACATCCTCTCATAGCCGAAGCTCTCGCTCTACGCGATGGTGTTCTTTTTGCATATCTCCGAGGCTATGCTGAAGTGGTTTTCGAGTATGATAATTTGGAGATTGTGAATCTCTAAAACTCGCGTCACAATGACCGTGTGGTGGTGGCGCCTATCTTGTCTGAAATTAGGGAGCATGTTCTCTTCTTTAAGTCATTTGTAATTCAGCATGTTGGTAGGTCAGCTAATGTCTTTGCTCACCTTTGTACTAAGCAAGCTAGCACTCTAGATGTAACAGAATGTTGGATTAACTCTACACCGAGTCTTCTTGTAACCAGCCTCTCAGCCGATAATGCTGGAGCTGTTAGTGTTGAATAAAGAGCTCCCAATTTCCCTGCAAAAAAAAGCTAGCCATGATGGCTTGCCTAAAAAAGAGGCAGTGATTGGACCAGCAAGAAGAGACTGAACCAATAACCTCATCAGTCCGGTTTTTCTAAATGACGAACACGAAAAAAACCAGAGTACGAACAGGAAAAACCAATAAAAAAGAATCGGGTGCAACCGCCGGCCCATCAGAGTGAATTTTGCCGCTAGAGCAAACAAGGGCCTGTCTCCGGACGCACACATAAGTTCTACTAGATAGGAAGTGCGGCCTGCCGCACCCACCTGGTTTCATTTTAGCTAACCCGGCAGAAAAATTAAAGACAGTATGACGATGCAAAGGAAAACATATACTTCGCAAAATCTGAACTTGATTGAATCATATTCAGCCAGGTAAATCAGAATATATGTTACACATAATACAAAGGTACAAAGTGGATACAACAATTTATATATGCATATGAAGCCATGACATGTACGCACAGCGACTCGACATCATCGATACAACAGTTCATACACCCAAATACATGCTGGAATATGTTCTCTGTACACCAGTAAAAGGATAGCACATATAACTTGGTCCACTAATTTTGATTTGTTCTCATTCACTATGCCAGGCGAAAGAGAGTACTCAGCGTACATAAAGTTCCTGTCGCTTTTGACCTAATCAGATACCTGCAAAGAAACACACCTCAGGGCGCAGCTGGTAGCAGGAGGCATCCATTTCCCATGGTCGTAACACTTTCACCAATTTTCCACCCAGGATCCTGTCTTCCTCCTAGGGATACTTCTTCCCGTCTTTGACAAATCTGCACCACAATCAAAGATCTTGTGTTTTATGGCAGCTCACGTTACGACAACTATTAAACATTCAATACAACTTAGTCTTATATGCTAACCACAATATTTGCTTGTCCTTGGACAGTACAACAGAATAAAATAGGAGGTACAAATCCAGAACAATGTATGTTGGGTGACAGGGCATAATAATAACAAATCCATTGAGAACAAAGGACCAACTCAAGCTAGCATCTGTTGATATGCCCTTACAGCCGAGCCATCATTTCTTTGCACGGTCATGACCAAAATGATAAGGTCATGCATAGCCAATCCTCAAATGCATGTAAGAGGAATGTATAGCATATGGGTTAACTAACTAACGAATATGAGGATCACACGAAACGCACCAAAAGTATGATTACTTTAAGAGATACCCAGTCTAGAGCCTAGGCTTCATGTTCGGAGGGCAAAGCTTCTTTTCCCGTCAGTGTCTCATCTTGTCCATTTTAAGAGAAAAGCAATGAAATAAGCAGACACGACAAAGATAGACATTGTTATAAACTTATGGGGCAAGCGAAAGTACATACCTTGAAATACAATCGATCTCATCTGCTAAGGTAGAAGAATATCCACCCAGCGTTGTACTCTTCTAGAAGAACAAAGCATAAAAGGCACATTAAATCAGCATTCAAATAATGGTCTTTTCTCAAATGAGATATGCAAAAGACCTCAACATTATTAACCCATGGCGGACTCCACATGGCCCCGTTTTAACTAACCCCGGCAATAGACAATATATCTGTATTACTCAATATATCTCATAATGGAAATGTCGAGAGGCGGCAGAGAGATGAAATAATATAACACTTTTTCATAGCTTGCATAATTCCAAGAGCACGTATAGCCTTCTCAAAGAAGAAAACAAAATGGGTAAGAAAACATCCAGCCAATAAGTAGATACAGATGTATAGTAAAAGGAAAAACATTCAGCATCTCAATAGAGGAAACAATAGCACAGGTGCATCAGAAAAGCCACAGTTCAAATAAATATATATGTATAAAAGCAAAATCATGCAAGACGACCCAAGAACTGTTAGCAAACCTACAACTGCAAGAAAATTCAGAAGGGTATGTTAATAATAAAGGGCATAGTTTAGGATCTAAATAGCGACATTAGTGTTGTACCCGACGATAGCTAGTTGTGTGCAAATGAAACAATATCGACAGACGCGGCATTTAACAAAAAAATGTAGGTAGAGCAATACAAAATAAACATTAATACAAATTGACAGGCACAAGCATAATTAGAAAATATCTACCAAGAGCATAACGAATGCATGCCTGTTATTGTTTCATTCACAGGTCCATCCATGACTATTTCAAGTTCTCTATGAGCAACACAAACTCACCAGGAAATGATCATCATCAGGCATCTATGGGCAAACATCACCCTTTTTGCTTTGTGCTCAACTACATTCTGAAATAGAAATATAGAAGTTTCAGCAGCAAGCAGCCAAGTAAAGTGACACATCAGTAAGGCTGCTATTTATATCCCATCATAGCAAATCAATCTAAGATACAGTTCCAACTTCCAAATGCAATAGTGAGCCATGGGGAGCAGGATTTAACAACCATGACACCGCATAGGTTATATGAGCGCACACCTTAATCTTGATTCTGAGCTCTGGTTAACCAAAAAGCAAAAGAATTAAAATCAGACATGAGAAGTTGAGAACAGAAAACCCATGTGTCTCAGATCGTGCTGGACCTCTCTGCACATGACGCACGAAATTAAATTGTTAAATTGCATAGCAGAAAAAATTTCAGAACCAAATGACACAGGCTAGGAAGGCAAATTAAAGAGGCTGCACATGATTAATAAGAGGAAGGGTTGATTCTATTTTTTCCATGGTGGAGACAGAAAGAGATCCTTTATTCCAACTGTTCATCCAAGTCTTGGAACGTTTGAGCAAACATGTATCACATCCTATCCTCTTATGAGCATGTCCTGAGACATCTTGTGGGCTACTAAAAGGATCACATATATGAAGTACCAGAGAGCTCTGTTCCTTGATAATCTCTCATTATTATCCCATTAAAACTTTGTGGGCATTAATTAGTCATATATATTAGTAGTGACAAAATAGCTATGCACCTTTATGTCCTCTGCTCCTCTACCTATAGAGTTCACGGTCACCAAACAAAAAACAATGAAATAAAGAATAATAAAGTACACCAGCAGACATTTGATCAATATGTTCAGCTAGCCTTCTACCTCAATCATCACATCAAATCTCTTTATTTGGGTCAAGAGGAGAAAAACTATCAAACAGGGATAATAAAAATGAGGCGACTCGCCTGGGCTTGAGCTCCTCCTGCCAAGCGGTTCTCCTCACCTCGAGTTGTCCTCTTCACGGAAGTGCACAAACGCGACGAAGACAGTCCTTCTCCTCCCGTCGATGGCGATGTCTCCAGGCTTTGCATATGCGCCAGCGGCAACCGCCGCTCCTCCCAGTGGTGGACATGAAATGGTGGTTAAGGGGGAGGCGAGGGGGAGGGGGATCCTGCCGGTGGGTGCTAACGGAGGTGACCATAGTTGACCGGGGGCGGCGACCACTCCCGTGAGGGCCGTCTCAAGATCCTATCACTTGGCAACAAATAAAGAATTTAGTAAACAACACAACACTCGCAGAGTATCAAAATAATGCTAAATTTGTAGAGTAAGGTTATTATTACTTGAAATGAATACCTGATATTCAAGAATAATTCTAGTAAAATCAACATTGATAAATCATTTAACTCTCCACTTGACATTCATATAGTTTCCACATCCATTATTTGCATCACCAGTCATACGTATGGATACTACTTCAGTGATTAAAAGCCCTTGATCTACCATTTATCCATATGAGATCATCCCAACATACGTCAATCCAAGCCTTGCAGCAGATACCTAGAAACCTGGAAGACAAAATATCATACATTACCAACGCAAATATGATTGGTGATGCAGACAAAACCGGTAAATGAACACACGTTTTTTATTTCTCATCAACATTACCAACTTTTAGTCTTGGACCCAAGAAAGAACATGATCCTCTGTTTCTCTCTTTCTTTCAGAACCAAAATATTGACCCTAATCCACTGCACATAATACATATTTGCTTAAGGGGACACCCGACTTTCACATTATAGTCTGCACAACAATCCTATCACTCAAATATTTGCTACAGGGCTACGACACAACTATGAAACAAATAAATAATTCTAATAGGCATGTCGTTGATGATTCTACTCCCAAATCAAACCAGATAAATAAGAGACAAAGGGGCAGCAAGGCTTGACTATAGATTTTCCAAACTCATTGTCCCGGGCTCCGTTGACTAATTTTCTTGCTACAAATCCACGTCTGATGGGGGTATATCCTTGATGTAAAAGCATGAACATGTAATGCCAAATAGTAGAAGCTGGAAAATATAAATACCTGCACAGAGCTACAGCCAAAGCAGTAGCAACGACCCAACCTAGAGGAGCAGCAACTACATATAGTGTTTGTTCCAAGCAGAAGAGCGCCACTGGCCATCGATCAGCAACAAAGACCTAGCTAAAATTAACAAACCCTAACCATATCCCTGATTGCATTGCCTAGGCTTCGTCGTCAAATATTTGAAGGACATCCGGTGGCCCACCATTCTGTAACAATAATCTCCAATTCATTAATGCTGAAACCAAATCATCCTGCAGGGAAAACAACTGTTCATGCTTTGTTTGCTTCAGACTACTCACAGCTCTCTCAAACAGCTCCGCCCTTTCCTTAGCTTCCCAAATTCGCTCTCATTGGCGCAATAAGTGCTTGTCGAGGGTTTCCTTCAATGAATCAACCTCCTCAGATAGCTGATCCACTTTCCTGCCAGGATGTAACATAAAAGAACATTAAACACTTAGAAGATTGGCCTACATAACTCATATTGAGCTCCATTTCAAGTCGAAATTCTGAATGCAACAGGACAATTTTTTCACAAAAGGAAAATGCATACCCTACAACAATTCTCGAGAGTTGCTATAGCAGCCACAAATATCTATACACAATTTCATTTTTACAAAACAGATGAAACTTAGCATCCTCAGCCAACAGGATGAACCAAGCATGAGCGTCTATCTATCTCAGGATGACGCATGTGGTGTCCTATCTTGAGTGTATTCTATCAGTAGGCTTGCAAAGATAAGATGACTTGCATGAGAACATCAATGCCAAAATCGTCTGCAGCTCACAAAAATGACAGGTCATAGCAAAAGTAAAGTGTCCTGGTGCAAAGCTATATACATTCATGCATTTTTTTCTTATAATTATAGGCAGATTATTAACAAAAGTTCATAGAAAGGTGTAGCGGGCAATAGGTAACTTCCGGTGCAGAGTATATGTCCAGGAAAGAAGAGAAAAGGAGGTGCAGCACCACAATACATAATACTAAAGAGCACTACAATATCACAATAATTTGAAGGAGCAATTGTATGCCTAATCATGATCTAAACAGATGTGACTTTGGTACATGTATTTCTTTGATCATTTTTCATCTGAATAATCACGATCTTAAAATTATGACGGTCCAATTTGATTATAATCAAATAAATCAACCAGCTACGCAAGCATGATAGTTATTAACATAGAGACACATCACGCCAGTTCTAAATTTCATGACAGGTGCTTACTGTATTTTCAAAGATTGACTGCATCTTATTAGAATCAAGAAATACATGTATACACGAGCAGCTAGTGCTCCCAGGGAACTTAATTAAGCTTATGCAGCGCCATGAATATCTAAATATACATTATACTGAATATATACGATGGATTTACTTTGGTTTTTCAGCTGTCGTGGTCAAAAGTTCTAAACCTGACTTATATTCTACAAAAATATTTACCTGGCATGATCCATTGTGTTGTTGCAAATATAAATATATATTTTTAATCAATCATTTGTACATCTCTAACCTCTACGATCTAGCCATGATTACTATGTAATTACAAAGTTCTTAACTTTCTCTTCATTTATAATTAGAACATGACACACTACTTTATAATGCTCTAGTTATCTATGTATAGAAAGCTTATATGCGTGTAGTAAATTTATAATTGTCCACCTCAATCAGTGTTATACAGAAGCATATATGATCCAAGCAGGATAAAGCATCAACAAAAAGAGATGGAATTACCTACGTGATTATGCATAGCAATCAAGGTGCATATTTGTATGTAACTAAAAAATGGGCAATCTTGAATAGACTTGAGGGATTAGAAACCAAACTCAACTCATTCTTGCAAGGAAGTAATTAACAAATTTACTGGGCAGATCCACTTGTGGCATCACTCTTGCTAGCTAATAACCATGATAGATAGTACAGGACGATCCTTCCCAATTGCTGCAACAAACCAAGAGGAAAATAGCTCAATTAGCCAATTCGCTCACCAAAAAGAAGAAACAAGAAATAAAAATCCAAGAACTTGAATTTACATTGCAATGGGTGAATGGATAAAAAAACACAAACGTGTAGCCGCACAATACGCCTCTAAAGTACAGAAGGCGGCTCAATGGTGACCTTAATGAACCATTACAAATGCAGGCCCCATAAAAACAGAACCATCTTCTGATAATTAAATGTGTGCCTTGGCGTGCCCGTCAGGCCAGTGGATTGTTGGGACGATAAAAATGCACGTATGAAGAAACAAAAAATACTAAAGATGACAAAACAGGGAAAGACAAAACAGGGAAAGAAACAAAAATACTGAAGATACCTTAATGAACCATTACAAATGCAGGCCCCATAACAAACCACAAGTTTTAGTTAAATTATGTGCTTGATGAAGTGCATAGAAAGAAATTATACAATCGTTCTTGTATCAAGTGGGGAGAAAAGCGCCACGATGTACAAACACCAACCTAGGGAAAAAGAGGAGTAAGGAGGAGGAGAAGAGTGGTCGACCTGAAGATCCGTTCACGAAGCCGCGACATGGAGATGATGTCCAGGCACAGATCGAGCAAGCGATCGACCGGAAGAACGTGAAACAAGAGGCAACAAACAAATCTGCAGCAAATCAAAGGTAAAATCAAATATATGCGGTAGACGGCGGCCTAGAAAGGGAGCAGAATGGATGCATACCTATATATCGGCGAAAACAGCATCAGATCCGACGTAGCAGCTAAACTAACGACAGACCTGCAAACAAACCAGATCCAAATCAAGGAAGAACAGACAAACGTACAGGAAGAAAGAACAGGCGACAAGGCAAATCAGCTTAACCTACTGAGAGAATGAAACTATATAAATCCTAGAGGAGCCTATCTCCTAAAGTTTCATGTAAAGGCAACGTGCAAAAATATCAAGGCATGTATGACGTGTTTATCCATAAGTCATAACAACCTCATGCGCACTTCTTTAAACCATCGAAATTTAATTCAAAACCAACACTCAATTCCATATTGTGCTAATACTAATCATGAACTTATGCATTTCACTTCAGTAGAAGAGCTTTATTATACCGCAGCAACTGTAAATGCCGGAAATAATAGGATATCTAAATGTAAAAATGTGGTTACACCAAAAGTAACTCACAATCCTGCACATTTAACATGGCAAAGAAGAAGAACCTCATTGCCTGCACCAACAGTCTTGATACTAACAGTTTGGATTTCGTTATGTTTTGCCCATAGGATTTTTTCACTGTTGTCCATGCTAGCAACTGGAACTTCACGGCCAATTTTTATCATAATTTTCCCTAAATCATATCCAATCACAATCCTATAAAAATTAAAATATCATATATCACTACCTTAACTTGAAAGGAAAGAACAATAAATAAAAGCATGAACTATGCATTTTTAGTGAAGATTTTTTTGGGAGAAACAGTTTAGCAGATACACAATGTTGTCACAATATAGGAAATTGTGTCGCAGAAAAAGAAAATGGATTGTTAGTGCGTGTGGAGCTTCAGTAGCAGATGAGAAGACATATTCGTGTATTGGCCCTTCACATTGACCATATTACCATAGAACTGAAATAGAGGAAGAGCAAAATATTCATTACCTTCTTGACCCCTTCATGTATCCTAAAGCCCAAACTCGCTCAAGACCATAATGAAGAGTGTTCTCAAGCCTGTAAGTGCATCAAGCAAAGTGTTATTCACTTGTTCTACAAGAAAAGAAATAATTAAATGCTTGGGAGAAATGGAAGAATTAAGAATAGACCACATTCTTGCTCATGATTCATGAACAAGGCACTATCTACACTGCCAATTTAAAGAAATAAACTGGCATGAGTTGGGAAATAACGAATGTGTATAGTCCAGTGCAGAAGATATTACTATTATTGCAAACAAAAAACATGTAGAAGAAAAAAACTTCGGCCAGTAACTGTATTTGCGTGTAACTAAATAGATTTTAGTAAAACAAAGCTGGTTTTCGGAGAGCGCACTGTTAGTATCATCTCCAAGCAATATCATAGTATGAGAGAGAGAGAGTACCTGTAGGTTGTAGAGTGCCACAAGCGAACTGTGCCATCCTCTGAGCCAGTAATTATAATAGGTAGTTCTAGATGGAAACAGACAGCAGACACATTGTGTGCATGTCCTTCAAGTGTTTGAACACATCTCTTGGTTTGGTAATCTCAAACCTGATCCAACAAATTGAGTAATAAGTCAGATCAATCCCAATATACCCTCACAATAGCACAATTCATTGCAGATGACACACCTTTGCAGTCTGATCATCAGATCCAGTAATAAAAAATGGTCGATCACCACCGGTGAAGTAATCAACACGGTTCACGCCTTTTGAGTGGCCATCTAATGTGAAGTTAGGATCAGGAGAACCAATACTCCATATCTGAAGTTCACGTTCAATATTAGGATATTAGGCAGGGTACAGACCAAGATACAAAACATGACTCAGTTTAACCAGCATCTTTTTGAGGAACAATTACCAATGCATACGTACAAAATATTTTCTTTTCCTAAACCAGTCCATATTCATCTCCTTGTGAAACCAATTGATCATGTTCTTTATAGCATTCAACATGACGTGTAGGTACTATCATGATACGATACTTTGATTGCAGAAGGAAAATCAAAAATCCCTTTTCACCTTAGAATAAAGAACCTTCAGAATGATAAAAAGGTCATAACTAAAAAAATATGTCTAATTTAATATATATTCAAGCATGGTCATTGGTTCCATAGTTGTGTTGTATGCATACTCATCCCATCACGCAGTTTATCTTGAGGGAATAAAGTGCAGAAAGGATGATCTTTCCCCCAAAAAAAAGGTTAAAGCCAAAAACCTTGCATAAGTAGCAAAATCAAGAGCTACAAAAGAATCACTATCTCCTGTAGCCATACTCATCAATACTTTTTAGCAAAGAAATTTATTCTCTATAGGAATATCTAGTCCGTGTGAGCAAAGAATCTAGCCAGACTCATCAATACTCTATTAGCAAAGTAATCTATTTTCTATAGGAATATGTAATCCATGTGAGCAAGGACTCACGTGTTGGTAAATGCAGAAATAGTATACTGCTCTCCGGAGGCGTTTGGTAGCGGCCTAGATCATAAAAAATTCATATAAACCATCTCTGAACTGCAATGGGTCACCTGAAAAGCACCAAAAATAACAAACAATTGGATTTTAGAAAAATTCTAACAAGTTCAAAAGATTAGAGAACCACAATGAAAATGTTATCGATCAGTTTTATTGTGCAATGCTCTCTGAAGCCAACTAAGGAAAAAATGAAAGGAACATGAGAGGGGCGTAGCGTACCCTGGTTGAGTGTTCGTGTTTCAAAAGGAGAGATGCCTTGTTGAATATAGTTTGATTTGCAAAAACCTAACTGAAAAATGTACAACTCTGTGTCTAGCAATGTATTACAACCAACATGAGCAGTCAATTACATAGTTTCTTAGAAGGCAGGAATGAGTACCCTGTTCTTCTAGTATATAGTTTAAAAAACTGTATGACCAAAGCAATGAAAACCTCAACTTCTGTATTCCTGCTACATTGCTTTCTATTCTCAGCAGCTTAACAACACTAATAGTGGAGCTGGAACGTAAGAAAAATTGAGATGACATTAAGCACTCTGTATTCGTGGCTCAACAACAGAAATCCCAAATCGACCGAACCACGCACACATCGCGGTCACGTTTCCAGCTAAATCAGCGTCGGATCATTTCACGGACATTCGCTTAGCTAAAGCTGCACCGCACAAAACCAATCACCACGAGCTGAAACGATGGCACCCGCAGGTCACAGCGAACCATGACTCGCGGTCGAGTGAGGAGGAGCAGGTTAGGGGGAGGGGAGCTGCTCACCGGAACGTAGTAGTCAGCGAGGTGGGGCACGTCGTCAAGGATGTGTCCGAAGTCGCCCTCGGAGATCTTGACATGTGGGGCGTCGGTGAGACCGACGTGGGAGGCGTTGCGGAGGGCGCGGAGGTTGGGGTAGGTGTTGCGGGAGATCCGCACGCACATGGAGGAGAAGGGCAGCGCCGCCTTGGCCTGCTGCTGCTGCTCCCCGCCGCC
>NW_024117841.1:0-17745 GCF_003073215.2 Triticum urartu | reverse complement strand
GCTAGGGTTTCAGGGGAGGGGGCGGGGAGGAGAGGAGAGCGAGCGAGCGGGAGGGGGAGGGGAACGATCCGGTGCTCGCTGTCCACGGACTCACCTCAATGCTATTGGGCATTTCTCCCACCAGGTGAAATGACGAAAATGCCCTCGTGGGGGCGCTGGAATTACGCGCGGTGGCACGACCGGGGCGCACTGAATTTTATCTAACGGCTCACAACGATCCGGTAAATATCCGACGGCCCACGACGACCGAGCCCGAGATCCAACGGCCAGAACGCAATCAAGAAAACGATCGGACGGCCGAGAAGCTCAAATCGCTGAGGAGCCTCCGGCATCCCTCCGGTTCATATCTCTTGATGGGCTCTTATAGTACATTGGGCTTTGGAGTCCTCTCCATGCTGAAAATTGTCTAAAAAAAAGAGCAGTGTTGAAAAGGAAAAATAACAGGGAAAGAAACCCTCGTTCCCCACTCGCCGCCGCATCCCCGCTGAGCTCCACGCGCGGCAATTCCTCGCCGCCGCCTCCGCGTCCGCCTCCGCCGGTGGGCTTCCTCGCCACCGGCGAACTCTCCTATCCCTCGTAAGCCTTCTCTCTATCATCTCCGATTCGCCCCCAGGTCATCTGCACTTGTTCCCTTTCCTTAATCGTAAACCCTAACCCTCGCCGATGGGATTAACAGGAATTCGTCGCCGATCCGGTCCTGTCCTGCTGCGCAAGTCCGGGCTTACCAAGCTGCTTCTCATCACCTAAGCCGTCCTCGACAGTGCCTCCCCGCCCCCGTTCTGCCGCACCCAGCAAGGTGTGTACCGTTTTCTTTCTTTCTTTAGATCATGGTCCGCTACATCAATCCCTTTCTTTTCCTTCTTTATTTACTGTCCATATTCCTACATGCTTGCGGCAGTGTTGTTTACCATTACATGCTTGTTGATTCATCCACTGTTGTGGGCACTAATTCAGTTACTGTGGGTACAATCATCATTCGATTTTATGTTATTTAGTGGACAACTTGTATCGAATTTTACTTGTGTGTATCTGATTCTAAGGTCCATGCAGACACATATCCACTTGCAGTGGCATAAAAATTGTTATTTATCTATATAAGGTCAAATCAACTTGTTTGTTTTCTCAAGTTTTATTTGTTGTTTATGTATATTTTTACAGCTCTCCTCTCAATGGCACAACCAAGTGGCAGTGAATCCAGTGGTGGGGGAAAAGACAATGATGACTTAACTCCTATCCCCTTCACTCTTCATAGAGATGGTAACACTAGTCGGCGTTATCTCTATTTGGAGATGCCTTCTGGTATGGAAGACATCTCCAAAAGTAGCGCTTGTCCAAAGGTTTTTCTTTTAGTGAATGATAAAGACAAAAGTCAAAAGGATTGCCTGAAGATGATGCATAATCTCATTCATGAAAATGTACTGGGAGTGAAGTTCTGGGAAGAGGTCCAAGATGAACCATACATCCGGGTTTACGTAGAGCCATACACTGCATTTGTTTCAGAGCTTCTTAAGAAGGCTCAATTTGCTGTGAATCCAGCAACACACTCGGTTCCATCTCGGGATTTTCGAAAAATGGTGTGGTATGTTCATATACTATGTTTGTTATTAAATTGTGAATTACATTTTCAGTTTGCCATTATACACAATTAACCGTGTAAATTTGTTTACAGGGCAGCAATAAATGCCTTGGATTACATTAGAGAGAGTGGTAATTACCATGGCAACTTTTCATGGAGAACTACGCTTTATCATGAGGCGAATGGCAACATTGTAGTCAAGTTAGCATACTTTGAAAGGAAAAGTAAGTTAATCAAATAACTCTAGAGCTGAACTCCATATCTGAACTCTAGAGCTTAGCTGCAATTACAGCCCCGTGATGACTTTCTATCAAAATGTCTACTTGACACGTGCTTGTTTTTTGTAATGCAACTGCACAATTTATTTATTTCTTTCTCGTAAAAATGAAGGATAAAAAAAGTGTACTTATTTGCATTGAAGTTAGTTATGTTCACATTAAAAGTAATGTTTTGATGCACAGTACCGTCATTGATTACGAGTCGAAGGTCTAGAGACTAGTCGATGGACTCGACTAGTCTATGAGTCGCAACTGTGGTGTCGACTGCAAATCTCGTGTAGACTAATTCGATGAGTCGAGCGGTCGAGAGACTAGTCGTGTACATTAAGTCGAACGACTCAAACTTTTTTGGAGGGGATAAGAGAGGCACTCAGCCCGCAAGCCCGTCGGAGGGAAATTTTGTGGCTAGGCTTCAGTTTCGCTCCAGAGAAAGCTGCCCACTCCTCTGGAGCTCTCCCTCTTCACTGGTTCTGCTGTCCAGATCCAGCCCTATCTCTGCTGGTTCCTGGGCTGGTTCATCTGCTCCTGGATCCTCCCTTTGCAAGTAATTTCTCCCTTCTCTTATCCTCATATGGTTCCTATATTGCTTATTCCTTGGCTGGTTCCTCTACTGTTGGTTCCTGGTTTAGGTTTGCTTGTTTCAACTCAACATCCGTAGGTTTGAGCAGAGCTAGAGTTACAATGTCTACAACACCAGAGATATCTCAGACAGTGTGTTCAGCAGCCGCTTTAGCTCAAGCCGTTGAGGATTATGATCCATCAAAGGATCCTGGGAGGAAGCCAACTAGGACCATGGACCCAGCATGGAAGTATGCCTTTTGGCCTGATCTGCAGGACAAATTGACAATCCAGTGTGTTTTGTGTGGCAAAAACGTCTCTTCTGGAGTGCTAAGGATGAAGAAGCACCTTGGTGGGGGTTACAAAGTGGTGTTAATGTGTCTGAAAGCAACCGATGGAATCAGTAAAGAGATGCATTTGTAAATGAGACTAACTCAACCAAGTTCAAAGCCATGCATTCATTTGTGTTGTATACTGTACTTGAATACTTACAGTGTAATACTACGTACTACTACTAGGTATTAGCAGTTATGTACTGCAAGTTCAGTGCTACAGTGCCATGTCGACTAGTCTCACACTAGTCTAGACTAGTCACGATTAGTCTATGAGTCTCAACCTTGGAACAACTCAACGACTCTTCGACTCGTAAACATTGAGTACCGTTTGTCAATGTTATCTATTTGTCGAAAAATAATGAACTAGTTTGTTGAGTCTTGTGCAACATCATAGAAATACCTTACTACACCAACTCTAGCTTGGAAACTAACATACAGTCCAAAATAATTCAAGTTTAGAATATAACTTCTATTTTTACCTTGTTTGCGTCATTTCAGAGTCCAAAACTCTGTTGCAATGTCAAGCTGAAGATTGCGTCTCTCTCGGAGCCTCTCTTGAGGCGGTATCTCAACATGTGAGGAATAATTATGCTGATTTCCATAATCAAACTTGTTGCTTAATTGATGATCTTGCAAGCAAGCTGAAGTCTGTTACCGAGTAAGTTATTGGATCGTGCCATTAAAATCGAGAATTTTCCTTTTGTTGATATATTTGTTTATGCCTGACATCTTATAGTATTTTTTCCATAAATTTTCAGGTTTTCGGTTGGTACAGCAAAACATGATCTTGAAGATCATGATTTCTTTTGGGATGAGAAAAGGACAAAGATGTTCTTTGCCTATGAGGTACCCAAGATTTTTAAGAATGAAGCAGTTAAGAATAGATTTAGGGCGCTTCCAACTTGTCCAACGCTCCCATGGAAAACAAAATGGTCACCTGATCCATTATCTGACCCAATTCTGATCGAGATGGAGAAGTATCGTGCAAAACATGGTCTTGGAAAGTACAATGAAAATAATTTCGAAGACTTTTTAAGATTTATAAGCGGGATGTACACACATGAAAATTTACTCAGGAAGGAGGTAATTTGTAGGCAACACACACAAACACAATACACATAGCCGATAAAACATTGAGTTGGATAACAAAATGTTCTGTTTTGTTACAGATTCAAAACCTCGTCGTTGATGCAGAAGTTCGCGTGAGGTTTCCTCGTCTATCTTATGATTTAAATGCTATCATACGGGCTGCTGCGTAAGGTGATGCCATGGAAGAATGAGATATATTTTTAGTCTTTTTTATTTCTTAAATTCATTTTTCTAGTAGACGAAAATTTTACAAACAGATTTTACTTATTGAAAATTATAAGAATAGCAATTGTGGGTTTTTAATAAGAACAACACTATTAAACATGCAATGAACGTTGTTAGAGAAATGTACCGAGCAATGGTGATTGTTAGGAAATTATCACACTTAAGCAATTGTCGAGTTTGATTATTCAATCATCTATTTGGTAGGGGGAATGGGTTGGTACTCACAAACTTAGCAATGGTAGAGTTAGATTATTTATTCATCTATTTGGTAGGGGAATGGGTTGAGCCAACTTTGATTCTCCTTATGCCATAGTCGCTTATTGTATAACACTATTAAACATGCAATGGATGTTGTTTGAGAAATATACTTAGCAGCAGTTAGGAAATTATGACAAACTTAGCAATGGTCGAGTTAGATTATTTGTTCATCTATTTGGTAGGGGGAATGGGTTGGTTGTTAGGATATTCACAAACTTAGCAATGGTGGAGTTAGATTATTTATTCATTTATTTGATAGGGGAATGGCTTGAGCCAACTTTGATGTCCCCCCACCACTTTCGCTTGTCCTACAGCTGCTCTTGCACTCCGTCCTTTCTTTTTATTTCTCGTTTGATGAATCAATGGGGTTCTGTAGTTAACTGCTGGAATGTTTCATGCTGTAAGAATGACATAGTTTCTGCATCTGTAAGTATATTCTCTGAAGAATCATTGCTGGAATGATCATGTCCTTGCTGATCTTAATTTTGCTGGTCATAATTTAGGAGTCAATCTTTGTGACTCTTGGTTGGAGACATGTTTTAGTATGGCACGACACATGTTGCTCAGTGATAACGACATGTGTTTTAATTAGTATTAGGTTTTATACCGTCCATTGTGCTTCTGCCCTCTCCGATTGTACCTCTATTCCTATTTGGTTGCCAATTGATCTGCAAGGGTGGCAATTTATTCTCAAGTACATGGTCCATGTGTGCAAGGACATGGTCATTTCTGGATTAAGCATGTTCTTTTTCCACATGTGCGCTGATATTTTGTCGCTGCTACATATAATAATGCAGCACCTTGTATGCTTGTACAGGACATACCTCCTGCTGTTGTGTGCAGTCTTGACACTTGTTTTTTCTTCTTCTGAATCTTGTGCTTAATGATCAAACTGATTATGGTGACTTATTGTTTAGTCTTCTTCTACTGTGCATGCATTGGAACAAATCAGCCTACCATGTTTTTGCAAGTCATCATTAAAATGAGTGCTTTGATTTACTTTAACATGCTGATGTGCTGAATAAACATACCCGACCTGTCATTGTGCATGCATCATCGGATTGTACGCTAACTTTCTTAGTGTATTACGAGTATATGTCATCTCCTTTTGTTATTAATACTGATTTGACAAGGTGCCTTTGAATAAAGGTAACCTGATGACTTGGAACGAGTTTTCTCATGATGGCCACAGTTATCAACTTTGACGGAACGTTTGCTCATAGAATCGCCTTTTGACTTGATGTGCAGGTCTGATGTTGCTGGCCTTGAGGAGTATCAGAGAGACCACATGAGGATGCCAAGCTTGTAGGAGTGCGTGTAGTTGATGTTGGAGTCATGAAGGAAACACTGAATCAAGGCGCTGTCGGTGCAGCTGAAATTTAAGCTGTTTGTATCTGTATTCTGTAGCACAATGTTCCAGCATGGCAGTGATGTTGCCTAGTTTAATTCAGACGCCTAGCATGGCAGTGATGTTGCCTAGTTTAATTCAGATGCCTAGCATGGCAGTGATGTTGCCTAGTTTAATTTAGAGGTGGAGCATGATAAGTCGAACTGTGATGTTGCCTAGTTTACCTGTAGTTGTAACTGTAATCTCGGATGCTGTGGATCTGCTGTTTTAGTTGCTTGCAGAAGACACTTTGAATATTATTATGATCCCTGTACTCTTGTAGCAATAAGGGGATTGGGGATTACCTTTCACGGTGGAGGGATTTGACACTTTGACCCGTACGATCTGGTCATTGGGCGGTCAGGATGCGTCTCCGCACTGCGCCAAGGCAGACAGAGGCGCTGCTAGTGCAGGTCCCGTCCAGCCCGCTGCCGGGTACCGAAGGCTCGATCGCTCATCCGATGCGCTCTTCTGCTGCTCCTCGCCCACGCCCAGCCACAGCCGCCGCTATGCGCTGCGCTCACGATCATCTATTCCCTGCCTGCGTCGCTGCCCTCGCACGACCATCTATCTTTATCTTCTCACCGGTGTGGAGGAGGCCAGCTGGTTTCGTCCAACACATGTCTGTCTGACTGGCGAATTCTTTCTTGGCGTACAAGGAGATGAGTGCCGAACACAGCAGAGAAAACAACACCAATTTGAACCCGTAAGAGAGTTGCCTAATATGAGCCCGTATACGCCCGCGGACACGCCCGTTGGCAATGCCCATGTTTCGCTGTCTATAACCAAATCCATACAATGCATGCAACCACATAGATCAAATATCTCACTAATCTGAAAGAGGGAGACGCCAACACCCGTTATTTCCACCTCCGTGTGAACAATTCCATCCATCGCCTCAAGCACAACAATGGTTGGGTCACGGAACACACGCAAAAGGAAGAAATCATTCATCGGCACTTCAAGAGCATCGCCACGAGAGGCCCTCCACGCAATATCGATATCAACTGGAACATTTTACCGACCCTGACTGCGACCTTCGGAATTTGGATGAGAATATCACTGAAGAGGATGTGAAGGAGGCTATCTTTGCCATGCCTGGGGACAAGGCCCCGGGTCCTGATGGTTTCACCGGCGCCTTTTTCAAGTCGTGTTGGAGCACAATAAAGGGGGGCATTATGATGGCCATTAGACACTTCTCTGATCTTCATGCCTCCCACTTTCACTGGTTAAACTCTGCGGATGTCGCCCTCATCCCAAAGAAAGGTGGTGCTGAGGATATTTCAGACTTATGCCCCATTAGCCTTATACATGCCATTGCGAAGATTATAGCTAAAGTCATGTCCAACCGATTAGCCCCCCACATGAATGATCTTGTTTCTCAAGCCCAAAGTGCCTTCATCAAAAGGAGATGCATTCATGACAATTTCATGTATCTGGCAAGACGTTTCCACCGCAACAGAACGCCCGCTCTGCTATTCAAGCTTGACATTAAAAAGGCCTTCAACTCAGTTAGATGCGATTACCTCCTTGAGCTGCTAAGCCACCTGGGATTCCCTCCACGTTTGGGGTTGGGTCTCGACCCTTCTGTTCTCTGCGTCGTCGCGGGTTCTGCTCAACGGTGTTCCTGGTCGCCACATCCCGCTTGGCCAAGGGCTGAGACAGGGAGATCCAATGTCCCCTCTTCTCTTTGTGCTTGCCATCGACCCTCTTCACCATATACTTCGAAAGGCCACTGATCAAGGCAACCTACACCCGCTTGGCGGTAATGCCATGGTGATCCATGCCTCGCTTTATGCGGATGATGCTGCTGTGTTCCTTGCGCCCATTAAAGTTGATGTCAATTTTTTCACGGACTCCCTTGTGTGGTTTGGGGAGGTCACTGGTTTGATCACGAACTGCTCTAAAAGTTTGGCTGCTCCAATTCGGTGTGGAAACTTAGACCTTGATGATATGTTGCATTCCTTTCCGGCTAGCCGCTCATCATTCCCCATGAAATACCTCGGTTTGCCTCTATCGGTTAAAGGCCTGAAGCGCATCATCCACTTCCAGCCGCTCGAAGATAAGATCGCTACCCAGCTCACCCCTTGGCTTGGCAAACTAATGACTGCTCCGGGCAGAGCGGTACTGGTCAAGTCGGTCATCACGGCCATTGCCATTTATTACATGACAGCGCTAAATCTTCCAGTTCAGGTCATGAAAAAGATTGATTCCCTTCGACGAGCTTTCCTATGGGCTGGGTGTGATAAGGTCACTGGTGGCAATTGCAAGATCAATTGGGAGGAGGTGTGCAAGTCCAAGGCTCATGGTGGCCTAGGTATTTTGAATCTGGACAAATTTGCTACAGCTCTTAGAATCCGCTGGCTTTGGGCAGAGTGGGTGGATCCGGTTAAGCCTTGGGTTCATCTGGGAAACCCCTGTGATGAAAATGATAAAGATATCTTCACGGCCGCCACCAAGGTGTTCGTTGGGGATGGCATTCGTGCCTCCTTCTGGGAATCTGCATGGCTAGATGGGATCAGGCCCAAAGACATAGCACCACATATTTTTGAGATATCCAAGAAAAGGGGTTGTTCGGTCCACAAAGCTTTGCAGGACAACTTTTGGATCTCCAAAGTGAATACCGTTGAAATCACCAAGGTCAGTCATCTTACTGAGTTCGTCAACCTTTGGGGAAAGATTTCACATGTTCATCTCCGCTCGGACGTGCCAGATTCTATTTCCTGGAAGCTCTCTAAGGATGGTCTTTATTCGGCGGAGACGGCCTACAAAGCTCAATTCCTTGGTTTGGTTGACACAGCAATGCCCTTGATGGTGTGGAAGAACTGGGCTCCCCCAAAGTGCAAGTTCTTCGCCTGGCTTGTTATCAATAATAGGATTTGGACGGCAGACATGCTACATCGTCGGCGATGGCCAAACTGTCACCTTTGCCCCCTATGTAAGCAAGTTCAAGAGTCGGCGGCACACCTCCTATTCCAATGCCGCTACCCCGTCAGAGTTTGGGTGATGATTAAAACTTGGCTTGGCCTTGTTGATGTGCATCCTGCAGATTGGGTGGCTGTAGGTTCCGTCAAGGATTGGTGGCAACTCAATGCCTGTAACATCTCGCAATCTCGAAGGGCGCTCATCTCTTTAATGATGCTTATCTCGTGGGAAATTTGGAAGGAGAGAATGCTCGTGTTTTCCGCAACACCCCGGTGCCGGTGGGGGTGATTGTTGCTAAAATCAAAGAAGAGGCTTCCATGTGGTGCCTGGCAGGGGCAAAAATTTTGAGTAATGTAATGCCGCGAGAGTAATGCTTAGTAATTCGGCCTCCGGCCTTTGGCCAAAACCTCTATTTTCTTCTTGTTAATCAATGAAAAATGGCAAATATGTTGCCTTGTTTAAAAAAAATAATATCCAACGATAAATTTAGGGTATAGTTAATCAGTCAGGCTAAATCCAAACTAAAAGACATTGTTCACCGAATTATACTGCAAACAAAATAAACATAAAACGGTGCAGAGAGGGCAAGATCACCACTTCTTGGGGCCCTTGCCCTTGCGGTCACCTCTGAGGTGGTCCGTCTTCTCCGTGTACGCGTCCGCGGCGGGAGGATCGCCGTTCGAGCTGGTGGTGTCACTCTCCGATGCAAAGGAGATGTAGCCTGACAGTCGGCGGATGGCGCGGCTCTGCTCCCAAGCGTGGCGTGCCGACTTCGCCTTGGCGCTCTCCTTCTCCCTCGTGAGGCGCTCCAAAGCCTCGAGCCCGAGACAGAGCGCCTTTGCATTCTTGCACTAGAGGCGCCTCGCGTCGGTCTCCGCCGTGGTAAGCGAGTGCCACATCACCACGGAGGAGCGCCTCCTTCGGATCCACGGGCATAGAGTGTGCGTGCTGCCAGGGCAGTGCCGCAGCCGGAGGGGAAGGGGAGGGGAGCGCCCTGCTCCGGATCTAGAGCAGGGCAGAGCGAGACGGGCAAGCGCGGGCTGCATTGCTGCGCGGCGCGATCTGGTGGAGGTGACGGCAAACACCACTGAGCTCGAGCTTTCGTCGGTGTCTGGCCGCAACCGCTCGATGGAGATGCAGAGCGCGAGTTGCTCGTCATTAGGCGCATCGTTGCCCGAGTCCTCCTCCTTCACGAGGCCGTCCCAGTCCATGGGATTGGTCTTGTTGTCGGACTCATCGCTGGACTTGGCCATGGCGGAGGACGCCGAGATATTCGGGTGAGTAATGGAGAAGACGAGAGGGGAGCGAAGAGGGCGAGTGGACTGAGATCGACTAGAGTTCGACCGAGAGAGTGGGGGTTTTGTGGGGACTGTGGTGGGGCGACACGGTCCATAGTGAGTCAGGCCTATGTGGCGGGCGTGTCCGGGCGCGTCCGGGCCTTCCCATATCCGTCCCAGACATTGTCCGGATATGGAGAGTGCCGGTGAGGCTGGGCATTTAGGCCGAATATGGGTAGCCCGGTTGGGCAGGGGCGGATCCACCATGGGGCATGGGTGTACAGATGTACACCCAAATTTTTGTGATGAAAATTCGTATATAGGAATATACATATTATTCTATATGGCAGTATAGGCCCAAATATGCTCAGTTCAGTCTTCAAGCGCAGCCCACTAGCCCGGTAGCAAACCAGCCACTTCTGTCCACGCACGCACGAGACGATAGAAACTCACGCAGCCGCCAGCCTGTTTCCTCGTCCCACTGAGCGCAGGTCCTGGGTTCTAACCCTAGCAGGCTAGCATGCTTCTTCTTTCCACGGGCCAGGCAGCGGCGCGAACCTCTGCCAATGGTGAGCCACGGCCAGGCGAGGGAGCCACCCATGGTTTGCGCGGGGATGCGTGCAGTATCGGGCAGTGCCCGCCGCCGCCGGTGGTGGGGAGGGGGGAGACGCGGATGGGATGCATCGCGGCGACGGCCCCCGCGATGGTCAACGACGAGGAGTGGAGCATACCAGTGTAGAAATGGGCTCCAACAATCCCAATCTGTAAGCCTAAGGTGATCCAATCCTTAAATTGCAATCGTTGATTTTTGTTAATTCGATTCATTGTGAAATCCCCAATTGAATGTGAAGCCGCTATTCGGATTCAGAGAGAAATAGCTGTAGATGACATTGAGGAGTAAGATTTTGTAGCCGGTTTTGTCGTGAAAATGAAATTGGCTTCTGTATTGGGTTGCAAAAAAATAAAAATTGAACACCCAATATTGAATTCCTGGATCCGCCACTGCGGTTGGGTGTCTCTTTTTGATCCGGACAGTGACCGAGCAGCTCGTCCGGGCCCTCGTTTAGGGCAGACATGGGTCCGGTTGTAACAGTTTCAATTTTCAAGTTTGTGCATCAAGATGGACCCACAACACAAGTTTAAGTAGTGGCGTTTGGTGCGCTAATTTGCAGAGAGTTCACATGTGGTATTTGGTTAGCCCAATTTGCAGATAGCTCACATGCATGTTTGGTGCGCTGCCTGTTGCTAATATTTGTGATAGCTGCAGCGTGTTGGACTCTTGTTTCGCTATGTACATATGATCTTATATGAACGAGTACCCGACATCCATGAGACGGAGTGCAGTGTAGCCCTCTCCCGCACCATATTATTATGATCCCTGTGCGTCGAACTAGTAGTAATTTTGTAGCAACAAGAGGATTGGGGATTTACCTTTGACGGGGGAAGGATTTGACACTTTGAGCCCAGACCCTGCTAGCTAGGATCTGATCATTGGGCGCTCAGGATGCATTGGCCATCCCACTGCTGGCTGCGCGTCTCCGCACTTGTGAGTTGTGACGGCCTGCGCCGGCCTCTGTCTGCCTTGCCACAGTGCAGCCGGCCTGCCGCTCCTCGCCTCGCTCGCTCGCCGAATCAATCAGCTGCATCAAGGACGAAGCAAAACATGAGCACAAGGGAAGGGACGATGTGCAGAAATGAAGCAAAATATATGCCGACTCACCCAAATGACAAGGCAAGTCGGCCGGTGGTAGAAGGAGAGCCGGCCGCCCGCCGCCATCATCCGATGCGATGCGCTCTTGTGCCGGCCGCCGGCCGCGCTGCGCTCACGATCATTGATTCCCCGCGTGCGTCGCTGCCCTCGCTCGCACGACCATCTATCTTCCTTCCCACCGGTGGTGTGGTGTCGAGGAGGCCAGCTGCCGCGTAGGGCGAGAGCAGCGTGTTGCGCAGCGCACGGCACGTGTCCCCACGTGGCATTTCGTCCAACACCTGTCTGTGTATGTCTGGCGAATTCTTGGCGTACAAGGAGATGCGTGCCAACACACCGATAGGATTTCACAAAAGAAGAAGCACACAGCTAGCGGCACTTGTCACCTCCAGGGTGTGATCGATTTTGTACCAATTTGAACCCCGACTAGCAGGTGGTTGCAATTTTCGAGTTTGTGCACCAACATGGACCCACAACACAAGTTTAAGTACCCTAACGTAATTGACTAGATGGTCACAATTTACGAAGATGCTTAAAGATTCCGGAAAACACTTTTTTTTTGGAAATTCTGATTATTTTCACAAGTTCATATAGATGCTACTAGGTAGCTTAGGACGGAGATTTGGCTAACATGGTTCCATGCGCATCCTTTACGAATAGTAAATCCAAAAAATAGTAGAAAAATAAAAAAATCTGAAACTTTTTTTAATGTACATAGTTAACCGGTATACTTGAAGTACGAAGTTTCACGAAGAAATCACACTCGTGGTAATCTGGGCAAAAATGACAAAATCAAAGCTATACTAAAAAACAGAGATAATTACACGATAGTACCACACTTGGGGCGGTGGTGGCGAATTGGTACCATTTTTGGAAATTTTTACGTGTCAGTACCACGTTTGGGTCGAACCGTTGCAAATCAAGCTAACCTTTGTATTTCTACGTATTGACGCTGGAACTGACCACCCGGGCCCACGCGTCAGCTGCCGCGCTGGCGAATCGGCACCCGCCCGCTCGCTTGATACGTGCGGTCCGGCTCGAACCGGACCGGCCTGTGCTCTGTCTCTCCCTCTCCTTTCTTCTCTTCCTCTGTTCGTCGACGAACCCTAGCTCACTCGCACGTCTCTACGGCGATGGCGACAGCGACCTCGGGCGGTGGTGGCGGCGCCGGCAGCGACGGCGCAAACATTCCCCTCTTCGGCAGCGGCGCGGCAGGAGGAATCGAGGGGAGATCTCCAATCGAGGGCGGCGATGGCTACTCGAGCTCTGAGTATTCCAGCGACGACGACGAGTTCATGGAGCCCGCACTGTCCATGGAGCAGCGGGTACGGCTGGCACAACAATGGGTGGCGAACCCTAGCAATAGCCACGAGCTGACCCACGGGCTCGGCGTCCTGTAAGTTTCTGTTTTTGTCTTTTTTTCTTCTTCTCATTTATTTTTGCTAATTAGGGTTATAGTGTACTGATTAGGCAAATTGCATATGAATTGTAGTTTATATGAAGACATATGGAATGTTAGGATCCATTTTGACAATAATGATCTGTTAGAGAGGAAGTTAAGTTGTTCAGATGTGACATATTTGAATATGGTTGCATTGATGGAAACACAAGGCTTTAGTATTGATAATTCACTGCTGTTTTACATGGAGACCCCAGGAGAGCAGGATTTGGAATTGGTTGATAGTAATGTTAAACTACAGTTGATCAAGAGGCAAAATGAGGAGAGTTTGGTGCTTAATTTGCTATTTAGGGCTTGTCCACCAGCTGTCAGTTTAGCACAAAAGGGTTTTCTAGAGAAGCAAAAAAGATGCAATTGTTTATTCTGAGCCTGCGGTTTATGATCTGGCTGATCCTCTTGTGTATGCTGTTGATCAGCAAGGTGTAGCTTATGAAGGTCAGAGTAGCTGCTCTATTGCAGCTGTAGGCCCTGCTGTTTTAACACAAGAGAGCAGGAGTGTTCTAAATCCAAAGTTAAAAGAAGTTGTGGAAGAAGAACAAGATGGCTATGATGGCAGTTATGCATCTTCATCTGAAGGGCAATATGATAGTGACACTAACCCTTATTATATTGGGGATTTAAGGCCCAACTATAATGAGGAAATGAATGATGCTGAAGACATGGAGATGGAAGAGGGAAATAGACAGAGAGAGGAAGAAGTAGAAGAACAACATGAGGAAGAAACAGAGGATGAAGAATCAGAAGAAGAGACAGAGGAGGAAGAACAAATGCATTTTGAGGGTGACACAGAGGTAGATGAATTATTTGATTTGGAGGATGATGACTCTATTGTTCCAAAAGAGGAAGTAAAAATATCTGTGCCAGCAAAGAAGAAGCAGAAGCTGCAAGTAAGGAGGGGACCAACAACAAGGTCACATTCCAGTGTTTTAGAAGAAGTGCAACCTGATTGGAAACCATCATCAGATGAAGAAGATAATAGTTTACTGAAGGACAATGAAGATGATGGGTTTCAGCCACTAGCATTTGTGCTACCTCAAGGAAGTAAGAGCAGGGCAAAGAAGAGGCCACCTAAAGTATGGTACAATGAGGATTTGGAGGAACCACACCAACAACTACAACTGCAAATGTGTTTCATAGATCAACATCAATTCAGAGATGCTTTGTTGAGCTTGCACATCACTCAGTGCAAAGACTTCAAGTATCACAGGAACTCAGATAAGAGGATCATTGTGCATTTCAAGAATTCACAATGCAAGTTCTGCATTGTGGCGGCTGTTATAAAAGGGGAAAACACTTTTGCAATTAAGAAGATGAGATTACAACACACTTGCCCTAGTTCTACTGAAACAACCAGGGTAAGTGCCAAGTGGCTTGCAAAGCAATATGAGCCACTATTCAGATCTGACGTCACTACTAGCATACATACACTTATTGATGCCTGCATGGAAAAGTATGGTGTGGATGTGCCCAAGGCTATGGCATATAGGGCAAAAAACCTAGCTGTTGAGGCTATGTTGGGAGATCATAAGAAGCAATACCCAAGGCTGAGAGACTATGCTCAGACTGTCATGGATACAAACCCTGGGAGCAGAGTTGTAGTCAGCACTGTAACTCCAAGAGCCACTGAAAAAATCCCACATCCAGGACCCGATTCCATGCCATGTTTTACTGCATCAATGGAGCAAGGGAGGGATTTCTACAGGGGTGTAGACCATTCATTGGTTAGTTTATTTTAACTTGTACACTACTTTGATGTTGTTAGTTTCAATAGCTTGCACATATAAATGCATTTAACATGTTATGTTTACTTCCTGTTTTAGGTATTGATGGATGTTTTATCAAGCTAACCACTGGTGCACAAATCCTTGCTGCCACTGGTAGAGATGGCAATAACAACATATACCCACTGGCATTTGGCATTGTTGGACAAGAGGACAAAGCAAACTGGTGCTGGTTTCTACACCAACTGAAAATTTGTCTTGGAGGAGAAGTTGGACAGTATGGTCCATATACTATAATGTCTGACAGACAGAAGGTATGTCTATCCACCTTGCATTGCCTGCTAAATATGTGTTTACATGTGTATTAGACAGTAGCTTAGCTGTTTAAATTGTGTGCACCAGGGGCTACCGTTTGCAGTTGATAGAGTTTTTCCTAACAGTCATCAAAGATTCTGCTTAAGACACATATATGCAAACTTCCAAAATGCTGGCTTTAGGGGGGAAGACCTTAAGAAGTGCATGGATAAGGCCAGTTATGCATATATGAACACAAATTTAATATAGCAATGGATGATCTCAAAGCTGAGAGTGAGGAAGCTTGGCAGTGGCTTAGTGCAATACCCAAGAAAACCCGGGCTAGGCATGCATTTGACACAAATTGGAAGACTGACTTGGTTGTCAACAATTTGTCGGAGGTGTTTAACAAGTACATCCTAGATCATAGGAAAAAACCAATAAGAACTATGTGTGATGGCATAAAGGATAAGTAGATGGTTAGGTGGCACAGAAATAGAGAGAGTGGAAAGGAAGCTAGATGGGAGATCACACCACATTACAGTGAGAAGTTGGAGATTGAGAAGGAAAGGGCCAGGTACTGCAAACCCATTCAAGCAGGTGTTAACTTGTGGCAAGTAACTAGTGGGGAGCAAACACATGCTGTCAATTTGGAACTTGAAACCTGTGGTTGCAGAAAGTGGGACCTCAGTGGAGTCCCATGTAACCATGCCATCTCAGCAATTAACAAGGCAAAAAGGTTTCCAGAGGACTTTGTAAGCAAATTTTTCAAGAAACCATATTACTTGGCAGCATATGAACCAATGATATATCCTGTCCCTGGTGAGCATGACTGGACAAAGACCCCAGGTCCAGACATAGAACCTCCAGCATTTAAAGTCAAGAAAGGAAGAAAGAAAGAGAAGAGGATAAAGGGAAAATTTGAAGTTCCAAAGCCAAAGTCCACCTCAAGAATGGGGACAATAACTTGTAGGAATTGTGGATTACAAGGGCATAAATACACAAGCTGCCTTAAACAGTTGAAACCCGAGTTGGCCTTAAGAAAGAACAAACATATGGTAAGCCCTTTGAACTAGTTCTTCACTTTGATGTTTCTGTACATTACCTTTGTCCCTTGTACATTTCTTACTTGTAGTATTATTAAGTGTGTTTCCTTTGAATTGTTTTCCAAGCCTGCTGCAAGAAATTCACAAGGAAGAGGTGTTGCTCCTACAGCTCCTGCAGCAACACCTAGAGCTGCTTCAGCAACACCTAGAACTGCTTCAGCAACACCTAGAGCTTCTGCACCAACAACTAGAGCTCCTGCACCAACACCAACAGCTGGAAGAACTGGAAGTGCTGCTGGTAGAGGTGGTGGAAGTGGTGCTGGCAGAGGTGCTGGAAGAAGGGCTAGTGGTGGAAGAGGATCTGGAAGAGCATCTTCTAGTGCTCAATCTTCTGCTGGGAGAGGTGCTCATTGTTCAAGGCCTTTCTCTGCCCCAAGGCAGTATGGTGCCTCAACTTCTAGTGCTCCTCCTCCACCAACTGATGGCACACACACTAGATGGATGGCCTGGTTCAATGCTAGTAGAGGTGGCAGAAGGTGATGCAAACTTCTTCTGATGCTACAATGTGCACCTACTACAATGTGGAATGTTATATTTTGGTTTGATGTCACTCCAGTAACTACTGCTGATGCTTTATTTTGGTTTGATGCCACTACAGCAACTTGTGCTGATGATACATTGTGCTTTATTTTGCTTTGATGATAGATCAGCAACTTGTATTCATGGTACAATGTGTATTATTTAGAGTTTGATGCCACTACAATGTGTTTTATTTTCACTACTAGGAAAAGGGCTATAGATGATATGGCCACTAATGGCGCACCAGACATGTGGTGCGCCACTACTATATAGTAATAGCGCACCATGAGTTGGTGCGCCATTAGTGTGGTAGACACTAATGGCGCACCAGAACCACGGTGCGCCATTAGTAACAATTTTTTTCCAAAAATACTAATGGCGTACCAGGGAAGAGTACGCCATTACTAGTTGGCGCACCTCCAACACAGTGCGCCACTACTTTTTTTTTTGCAAAACTACTAATGGCGCACCTCAAGCTGGTGCGCCATTAGTAACCAGGGTTACTAATGGCGCATTTGTGGGTGGTGCGCCATTAGTAACCTCGGACCAGCTAGATATTTTGGACAACCACACCTACACACTCACTTTCCCCACTTCATTCTCTCCACCTCCTCCTCCAAGCTTGTGTCGGCTACCTCCTCCTCCTCACCTCATTTGCACCATAGATTCATCAAAATTAAGTGGTTAAATTACCTTTTTTTGATAGGTAAGTAAGGGGAAAGCTATGTTTATGTTGTAGATCTACTTTTTTTCTCCCTTGCTCCAACAACGTGCACATGCACTTTTTATTGCCTTGCTAGATCTATGTATGTTTGTGGTGTTGCATATGTTTGTGGTGTTGCATATATGTTTGTGTTTGCAGGTACCGGTATTTGAAATGCGATAGTTGCCAATATTTTGCCGGAATGTTGATTCATTTCCGTTTCGGCGAGAACTTTGGCACTATGCATTCTTTTTGGTCCTATTTTTAGGGAAAGTCATGCCAAATTTTTTCTTGGTTCTAAAATATCATTTTGCTCTACCCCGCAGG
>NW_024117840.1:0-8113 GCF_003073215.2 Triticum urartu | reverse complement strand
TCGGCTCCGACGGTTAGCTAGGCTAGAGGAAGAGAGCGACCGCGGGGAGAGAGGGGAAAGGACGACGGCTGCTCACGGGGCCTTGTAGGTGTGCTCAAATGGGCTCGGGGAGGGCTCGGTGTGGCGGATTCGACGACGGCGTGCGGTGGTCATGGTTGAAGACGGCGACGTAGGGGACGATGCAGAGGCGCTCCTGCTCGGGTGATTCGTCGGGGAGGAAGAGGAGGTCGAGGCGGTCCTTCTTGGCGCGGAGGCGAGGCGAGGCGGTGGCGGGGGCCGTTGTCGGTGGGAACGACACCTATGGGATCACAAGAATCCCTACTACGGTTGTCGGGCGCAGGGTTGTGAGAAGAGCGGATCAAACAGATAGCACACGGTTCGTTTATCTAGGTTCGGGCTGCGAGGATGCGTAAAACCCTACTCCTGCTTTGGTGAATTGTATCTCTGTGTTCTTGAGCTAGCTATGGGCCGTGAGGAGCTCCAAAAAGCCGAATCCTTCTCCTGGTCGCCTCGGGCCTCCTTTTATAGAAAAAGGGGTTGCCACAGTGACACACAGGAGGTGGAAAGGGTACAATGATGCGAGGTTATCCCTTGCATTGCATGACAAGGCGCATTTAATGCGTCTTGCTTAGGTGTCCTTGCTTTATCGGGGATGGGGGTGAAGCCTGTCCCATCCGTCGCCGCTCCTCCTCGTGTCGACACGTGCCCTGGCCAGCAATGCACGTGGTGCCATGTAGGCAGGCAGGCAGCTGAGGTGGTGCGGTGGTGGTGTCTTCACGAAGATTTGCATGCCACCACGCAGGTGCCTGCCGAGTTGGTTGGGTCGGCAGTGGTACGCGAACGGCAGTGGAGACTTGGTTGGCGTGGGTCTGATGGTGGTCCTGCGGGTGTCCTCGGCAAGGGCCTTGCCGGGGCCCCGGCAAGGGTCTTGCCGAGGCGCCTGCTGTCATCCCCGGCAAGGCGCCTACCGGGGGCCTTGTGGTCTTCCTTGGTTGGGATACTGCCAAGGGTCGTCATCTTCTATAGCGCGTACCTTATCTTGAATGTCTTCACAAAGATCTGCATGCCACCATGGGGATGTCTTCCGAATCCTTGCCCCATGGGGGCAGTGGACTCAAGGGTGATCTGCTCCATAGGTGTGGGGCGAGTTGCCGCGGCAAGGGCCTTGCCAGGGTTGCTAAAACTGTCTCCAGGCAAGGATCTTTCCGGGGGAGTCCGCTTCGTCCCCTGTGCTCTTCGTGGTCTTGGCCTTGGCGTTGCTCTAGTTCTCTTGAGCTTCGGTCTTTCCCTGGCTCACCCCCTTGCCTTGCTTGGTGTGGTGGTGCCCGTGCCTCAGACTGCCCGTGCACAGTTATAGGGATACAAAAAGTGTACCCCTCTTTTTGTACACCGACAGCCGTGTGCGTTACGGCGGCGGTGCCATGGCGGCGCTCGGGCGAGGGGAAAATAGAGAGGGAGCGAGGGGAGAGTGAGCGAGATGGAGAGGGGGATCTGAGGGCGCTAGGGTTAGGGTTAGTGCCAGGAAGGGGTGGCCGGCAACTTGAGGGCGCCCGGAAGCGGCGGATGGACGCCGCGTGTCCATGGGCGGCGTGTGCGGGCGCGCTGTGGCCAGCGCACGAGGTGAACAGGGAGAGGAAGGGGGGGCAGGGAAGAGGGCTGGGCTATGCACTGTAGCAATGGGCTACAAGTGCACAGTGGTAGATAGGCCCTTTTCTATTTGTTCTTTTCTGTTTTTAGCCTTTATTTATTAACAGAGAGAGAAAGGGAATTATTTGGTCAGCTATTTCACTTAGAAAAAATTTGATAGGTGTCCCATTAAATCCATGGTGATTATAGATAGTGCCGCAAATATTTTGGAGACCATAGGAATTCATTTGGTACTTTTCATAAATAGGATAGCATTTAAAAGTGCTGAATTGGTGCTGTTATAATTGCTAATGCTCATCTTTGCACAAAAGTGATGTTGTGTTCCTTAACAAATAATCGTTATGGAATTTTTGACAAATGATGAACATTTTTCTAACAACTTTTGAGCAACCTCAAACTTCACTTGAATTTGATTTGACTGGAATTTCAAATGGGATATTGAACGAAGGTGATTAAGCACTATTTGGAAAAAATGATTAGTTTAATCACAGAGGGTTACTGTAGCATGACACTGGGGGTGTTACAAGTAGATTCCAATATGAACTACTAGTACATACTCCAAACACTTATGTATATAGACGTATTTTTAGTGTAGATTCACTCATTTTGCTCTGTTTGTAGTCCATATTGAAATGGATGTAATAGTACGCACTCTCCCTCGCCACGTGGTGTACGTACAGTAATTCATTCGGTCTCATATAGCCAGAACGATATATACTACAATACTATTATTTCTCGACTTCCCGAAGAGGCGAGGAGCCAATCGCAAGGTTAATATTTTGGAGATGCCAAGCGCAAAGTTTATAGGAGAGCAAGTAGTAGGTGCCGCGTCATTTATAAATAAAGTTGTTTTTCTTCAGTGGCATGTACGCAATATAAATAGGTTCATATGGAGAGAAAAGGAAACCGCTCCACTATATACATAGGCAGGACGAGCCTACATGGTTGCTTGCTGGGGTTGCTCTCCTCACACTCTCTCGCACAAAACGACTGTGGCCACATCTCTAACATCCCGGCGGATCACGTCCGCCGGGGGAAGGGGTGGATGCTTAGGGTAGATGCGGTCGCCATCGACGACGGCGAAAACCCACTATCAGCACGTCCCGATCAGGCGTCCCCGCCGGTCTCTCTCACAAAGCCGGTGAGGTTGCCTTCTTCCCTTGCTCACTGCCGCGACGTGGGCAGTTGCCGCCTCCCGCCGCCCTCCTCTAGGTTGAGCTACGTCCCAACATCCCTCAGGTACAACTCCCTTTACAACCGGCTTGCACCACTGGTCCAGCTGCCCACATAACTCCATGTGGATATTTCTCTACTTCTTTGCCCCGCACATACCTCTACTGGCTTATACTTACTGTATTTGTGATGAGTTTATGTTTCATCAACTAGTCCCAGTAATCTTATTCTAATCACGCTTCTTCAATTTCTTTGCCACAGGGATGATCATCTCGATTTTGGTGACACTGCACAAAATGGTCCGATGGTCAAAGGGTTGCAAACTTCATTTCTTTGGAAGCTCCAACGTTGCCAGGAAATTAAAGCCTGGTTAGAGTTCACGGTTCAAGGGCTAGGGACTGCATGGATCATTTTTTCTTTAGTTTCTCTGTTCCAAAATAAGTGTCAACTTTAGTAGTAGTACAACTTTGTACTAAAGTTTGCATAAAGTTGAGACACTTATTTTGGAACGGAGGGAGTACATATTGGCTATGATCTGTCAATCATTGAGATGCAATAGCATTCATGTTAGTCTCCTTTGTATTTGATGAAATGTTGCAACGGGCAACCTTGGACGCAAGATACATGAAACAGAAGTTGGAAGCTTCATAGCATTGTACAAATTTATCTCGTTGATAAATTATAGTACGTACTATACTAGTAGTACTATGTAAAGAGTTAGGTGTCACACAGTGTCCAGAAGATATGGTTATAATGTGAGGTGGGCCATGTAATCACCGAGCCTGCGTGTTTTCACTCCTCTCGCACTCCTCTGTTCTAAGAATGGAGAAAATTGTAATCTAGTAGTACCTCCTTTCGCTGAAAGCGTGGGACTTCCAGCAGTCCAACACCTCAGTAATAATGACCAATGAGCCGTCAAATCACATAGACCTAGCAGTAAGTTGGACGGACGAAGCAACCATCACTCTTGTATCCGCTTCTCTCTTCAACGTAGGCGCTAGTGATAGGTCGCGTCTACTCTGCCCGAGCATGAATGCGGCACCGATTCTTTGGAGCGGCGCTGACCGTTTCGGGAGGGAAGCGCGCGCAGGCGATGGAGGGGCTTTGAGTGGGCCAAGCTGGTCAGGAGCGGGCGTGGCAGCGGTCCGCCTGTCCCGACCGGATGCCCGGAAGAGGATTCACCGACTCTCGCGGCTAAATCGTACACTACACACCATCTCTCTGTAGGAGTAGGTCGATGTGTCGCTCTCTCTAACACACACATACTGTTAAACACACACGCACACGCACAAACAGGTTCATAGAATAGGAATATCGTGCGAGTTACTTAGGGAGCGTTTCGATCCTTAGCAAGCACGGTTTATAGCCTAGCCGGGCAAGGTTAGGCGCTTGGAACTGTTAAAATACGTTAGCTTTTGTGAGCCAGCTAGCTTGGGTGGGCTAGAAAAACCTTGCTAGCTCAGGAGAGCCAGATCGTCTTGCTTCCGACGGCAAACTTCGCGTACTACCTCTGTCCTGGTTTATTGGTCCCCATTGTATTTCGTGTCAAATTTTGACCATAGATTGAACTAACAAAATGTTCATGCATGTCACAAAAAATATATCATTGACAACTATGTTCAAATACGAATCCAACGATATAATTTTTTTTGACATGCATTAACATTTTGTTAGTTAAATCTTTGGTGAAAATTTGGCACAAAATACAAAGGGGACCTATAAACCAGGACGAATGTACTAGTAGTAACATAGACTAGTAACATATGCATGTTACTAGTCCAAGTTACTCACCAATATGACCATCCTAAGCAATGTAACCAAACACTCCTTACTCTGCCTTGTTATCTCCCCCAGAAACCCAATGCACGGAGCGCAACTACGCGTTGATCAGTCAAGAAATCAAAGTCGGCTTGCATGCGAGTTAATACGTGGCCCTGCATGGTAGCTAAAACGGCATCTCTTAGTTGTTGGGATTAATTGTTGCATTTAGAGACAGAAATCAGGGCTTGGTTTGGAGGAAGGACTCAAGTTTCTCCTTCTCCTCCAATCTTCTTGCACCTTGGTCCCGCTGCACCTTCTAACGTGACTTATTACACCTAGACGGAGGGAGTAGTACAAGATACGGTGGCACACTGACTTAGGTTGAATACAAGTGCCCAAAATTGTGTGCATGTTATAATAAGGATTCACTTAAAATAGTACGTGAGCGAACAGAGGGATCAATTGGACAGTGTTCACGAGCAGTAGCGAGATGTGTGAGGTAAGATACACCGCCGACGCTTTTAATTTTTCTTATTGATTTGTTTGTTTCACCCTCTGACTGGTGGGACCCAACGTACTACATGGAGAGAGGTAAGGTGACTAAGGCTGCATTATTTCTGTACTACCAACACTGCTTTAAATCCCAAAAGAGCTAACCACCCAAGCCACATGGCATGATTATGATTTAAATCCTAGTGACTCGCACGCAAAAAAAACACGGCATGCTTGTCACACGGATGCAGGAATGTATAAAAGGTTATTTTCCTCTCGTTGAACATAACGGGAGGGTGGTGTAGCTGGTTAGCCTGTTCGCTCATCAAACTTGAGGTCTCAGGTTGGATAACTACACTTGATCATAATTTTGTTTTTGTTCGACTTCTTTATTCCACCCAATGACAGGTAGGCCCCGCATGACAGAGAGAGAAAGTGATCTAGGGCGGTGCCAGGAGGATTCTTTGACTGGTCAAAATGGATGGATACGGAGTAATACGATCTCATAGTGACCGTATAATCACCTCATCACGTATACGCTGCAGCCTCGGCGCTTGTTTTCTAGGGTTTGCACTATTCATACTCTCTCTCCAGTATATATATATACACGTTGGAGCCTCAGCGCTTGTAGTTGCTCTCTTCACACTCTCTCACCCTCTCCGGATCTAAACAAGACTTCGTTGGCCTCTCTCTCTCCCCTCACTGCCGTTCAAAGAGCCGGCAGGATCCCTCCGCCGAGAAGGGAAGGAGGCTTAACGTTGTCGCCGTCGGCGAGGGAGGGAATCCACCACTGGCGCGGTTGTTCTCTTTCACCCAGCGGCAGTGCGGGAGAGCCTCCGACACCTTCTTCCTTGCCACCGTATGTAGTGTGGGCCGAACGGCCTCCGGTCGCCCACTGAACCACACCCCAAGAACCTTAAGGTATAATTTACTTATTCCACGTGCATTTCTCTAGCTGCATGTGGGCTTTTTCCACTTCTACACTCGAATCTAGGTGTTGGATCAAATAGGAAAGTAGTGGGGAAAGTTATATAGCATGAATCTAGGATGTGGTTCAAAGAGGAAAGGAATGGGTGAAAGTAGTGGGGAATGTTGTAGAGCATGAATCCAGGACGTGGTTCAAAAAGGAAAGGAAGGGGGAAAGTTGTATAGCATGAATGTTAAGACGTGGTTCAAAGAGGAAAGGAATGGGGGAACGTAGTGGGGAAAGTTGTATAGCATGAATCTAGGACGTGGTTCAAAGAGGAATGGAAGGGGGGAAAGTACTAGTACAGACTGGCTATCCAACACCTACGTTGGTCGAAAAGGGAAAACAATGACAAACGCAGTATGCACATCTGTGACGAACTGATCTTTTTGTTTTGGGGGACAAGGCTGTAGAGTTTGAGCATGACTAGATTTGCTGCGCTCACATAGGGAAAGGTGTCTAAATATAACAAAACTAGGGCCAACACAAATATGCTCCTTGGTTGTTTGTTCTTTGTTACAACAGAGTATGCATCACCCCTTCATACATCGGTAGATGCACATGGTGATGGCGCGTCCACTGTCCCGTGCAACTCTTTAGCTGTTGTTAATCTAAGGCCTTGTTTGGTTAAAAAGTCCCTAGTCCCTACTTGCTTGGTTCCAGGGACTAAACATCGACTAGAGGTTATTAAATAACATGCTAAAAGACCATGTTACCCCTAGTAATGAACTAATAGAGACAAGGTGCGATGCGGGGCAGGGGCAACTGTTGGAAAAAGTCGCAAAAAGACTCTCCCTCGGGGTCTTCTTTCTTTAGTCCCAAATGCCACTTTTAGTCCCTAAAAGTCCCTCCTGTTTGGTTTAGATGGGACTGACATGGACTTTTTTTAGTCCCTACACCAAAAAGTCCCGGTAAACAAACACCCTCTAATAATGCCACCGGAAAATTGATGCAATGCCACAGTTAAAAGAAAATTACATGTTTAACGAATTTTATTGTTAATATACTCTCTATGTTAATATTAATAATTTCCACCATTTGAGAAATGCTACTGTCTTGCTTTCTTTCCCATTTAGATAAGTTAGATGCTTCTTTTTTGTTGGCTTCTGTGTCATCCACCGTTATTGACCACTAGTTGTTTCCTTTGCACCTATGTGTAAACAGGGTTATTTACTTCACCTCATTGCTATTGTGACCTTTTGTTGCACTGCACAAAACACTTTTGTTTTAAGAGTGTTTTGTGCAGTTCAGCCAAAATATCACACCGACAACATTGCTTGATTGCTTGATCTTAGTGGAACTGCACAAGAGGAGATCTTACTTCCTATCCGTGTTGGCAAATTTGGTTCAGATCTTCTTCTTGTGAGTTGTTTGAATTCCGCATCATGAGAGGTCAGTACTAGCTTGCTTTCACATGATTGTGCAGTGTGCTTTCATATGTTGTGCTAGTTGTACGGTAATGTTGCTTGATTGTAGTGAACTGCACAAGTGGAAACAAGACTTCCAATCTGTATGTGCACCGTAATATCCCATTGAGGTAAGATAAGGATATTTCACAACGGTTGGCCTGTATTTTGCCACTTTCATCAGAAAATTAATGTCGTTGTTTAGTGTCATACTTGTGCTCCCGAATTGACATGCCAAATCTTACATTGAAGGCGAAGCTTGTCTGTTATTGAACCAAGTGATGAAGGGGAAGAACAAGCGGAAGCAAAACAAAAATCAACCCCCGGTGATGTAATGAAGCACTAGAACTGTGATGACACAAGCAATGATATAGTTTTGCATCTTAATTTATTGCTATGGTTGGAACGAGAAATTGTTTTGCCACTGATTTGATGCCACTCTTGATGTAATATGTAATTATCTCTACTTGTGCAAATAGGGATCTTCTTTGAAGATACCATATATTTTAGTGGAACTGCACAAGAAGATGTTGGAAACATTAAACTAATCGAGGAGTATATAGTAAGCATGGCAACCACAGTACATAACAACAGATGGTTCCAGAGAAGTGCTTGATATGTATGCTCTACACAACAAGCCTCCTGACAAAGGTTGGTACTCGCCCAC
>NW_024117839.1:10000-12784 GCF_003073215.2 Triticum urartu | reverse complement strand
GAAAGGAAAGGAGACTGATCTTGACGTCGGCGTTGGTTTTTCCAACGAAAGCCTTATTTAGCATGTAACGTGAACATGAGCGGACACCCACACAATCTCGATTGGAAGAAAAAGTACCATACCATTGTCGTTTTTAGGGCGAAAAAGAATGGGTCATCTTTGTCAATTGATAACTGAGTGAGAGAAGACAATCACGTTCTTAAAGCGGTCGGTTCGCCGGATTCACAACCTTCCCCTATTGGCCGGCTGCCCGTGAAACACATAGGCTCCTATCGCATTTATCGATCGAGAATGGTCTCATCACAGAAACACTTTCTATATGTTATTTCGAGATTCGAAGAAGCAAGCAAGTTTATAGGGCATATAGTTGTTTTTTTGTAGGGCGAGCCAAGATCTTATCTTATTTGCAGGTCGTATAAATGAAATGATTGGAAAAATCATATAGAATTTGGAGGTGCGTAGTGTCTTACGGGGCTGGCTCACAATACAACAATTATCGCTACTGATTCCAGATAGAATGTTGATACCGGTGGAAAAGCACTTCTTTCTATGTATAGGGCAGTGAACTAAAAAAAAAGTGTCCTTTCTCGATACATAACATTGTATAAGTCAACCCAAGTCGCTTCTTCATCTCCGGGAATCCGGTAAGGTACTTTTGGAACACCAATGGGCATATTAGATTAATATTATTATATTATAGTAAGAAAACTACACTTTAATATATAAACATAAGAATGGAAGAGAAAGAAAGAACCTGAGAAGAGCTTAGTTGGAACTCTTTACCGGGATCATAGGGGCTATGCTCCCCTCTCTCTGTCTCAGTCCCAGCCAACGGCATAGCAACACCTACTCTTCCTTCTGATGCAGCCTTCCTGGATCCATAATTTGGCTTCCTCGTTTATTGATTGCTTGCAATCGCCACAACACCATTGAGTGAGCGTCATAGAATCCTCAAGGCGTGAAGTAGAAGTTCTTCGAACCTTGATTGTGTGTGTTCGTGCCCACTCCAATAGAGCATTTGGCCCTGTGAGCTTTGACTACGAAAGCTACCTATGTCAATCAGTATAGCCACTAGAGGGATTGGAACAGGTATATTCCTTCTCAGACAGTACTTTAAGACAAACACGGTTCACAAGGTGGATTTTCTATCTATTAGTTGACTACGGAGCTTCCTCATCCCGACCTATCTATATGTGAAAAGCTCTCCGCCAGAATCTTCGTAGTAGTAAGTCGTGGGTTACAAGCTGTCCCTTCCTCAAACCACCCCGCAATAGATATAGGGTTTACCAACCTCAGGCATGGACATAGACACCAGATCATTTTGATAGAAATGAGGTAGACTGGAAGCTGAAGCCAATAGACCAATGGAACTAATCAATCACTTGCTTTCCCGAACTGGACAGCAGGATTTTATCAGCACTGGACTTGAATCGCGTCGATGACTCTAATCTTTAGAGACAGAAGCAGATGGGAGAAGGTTGGATATGGATCATGATCAAGTCTACCTCGTAAGCCACTTAAAGATCTTTGAGCAGCTCGAGAGAGAAATCCGTCTTCATTGGTACAAAATAACCTTCGCCCCCCTTTTTTGTTATGGGATGGTGGTTCCTGTCTATCAACTAAGGTTATAAATTAATTCTATAAGAATCTAGTAGATCACGCACCTATTGTATTTAGTGTGATCTTGTGGGAGAGTAATGAATCACACCCTTAGTGTGAGGGGAATAGCCGGTTTCCTTTCCTTAACTAGACTACCTTACGGTAGCTCGACTGGGCACGTCAACGTATGTATTCTGTCTTCCCAATCAAACATTAGTCATTGCAGCTATTTCATCTGGTCTACTAGAGTAGAGAGATCTCTCACTTCACTGCACATCGCACTAACTAATAGCTAGCCGCCTCACAGATCACCTTATTATGTGCAGCTGAAGCGGAGTGTGTGCATTGTTCAACTAGAGCCGAGGAGGACAAAAGAATAAGGAACAATAGGTTCGCTACCCAATTTCAATAGTTTCCTTGATTTGAAATCAATCCAATATCCTTTCGAGAATCTAGAGTGATATCAACAACCTCCTAGTTGAAGTACAGACGAGGAAGCAGCCTATTAGTTTCAGTCCAGTCCAGGAAAGGAAGGCAATCGATTCAATTCATTCCCCAATTTCAGGCTTGGTGCTGCGCATTATTAAGAATATCATATAGGAAGATGGACTAGCTCGAGACCTTGGCATCAACCAATCAATTGAATCTTGGACACATTGAATTCTTAGATATTGCTTAAGGGATCACCACATATATTTCTCAGATTATCATGTCTGTCTGGTCTTGCTATTTCCATCGACCAACCATGAGAGTGTTAATCAACTCCACCAGGAGGAAGTGTCAAAGGCGTCTGTCTATCAGTTATCGATAGATCGAACAAACCTAAAGGATCTGGTGGTTGTGTAATTGTAAGATTACTGATCATGGGATACGGATCTAGTTCCTGGCTCTGCCTACGCAGAGCTGAGTCGGATAGTCTTGAAGAGATGTCTTGGAATGTTTGATGGCCGTGAAAGTAATAATTATTTGATTTAGCCATAATTCGGCTACTTTACTTTAGAGGACTAGCTCTTCCTATTGGACTCGTGGGATTGGAGACAGCACAACCTCAGGTTCACTATCTTCTTTAGAGTGGGACAGATAGACTAGAATGGGTTGGTTTTTCAAAAGACTTGAACACCCATCCGATATAGACTCATCGAAGGCAATGCGATAGGTCGTAGCCTGGGAGATAGGGGTTGAGCA
>NW_024117839.1:0-5000 GCF_003073215.2 Triticum urartu | reverse complement strand
TTACAGGTACCTGGGAGCATACCGATGGAATGAACAAAATACGAACAGTTAACATAATATAGTCATAGATCTTAGGTTGTAACTTGATCATGAGCGAATTTGTTGATGTTGCACCCACGAAGTATGGAAAGTGCCAAACATTGGGAACTACCCGGGGAGGAGTTAGGAGCAGGAACAAGGAGAAGCGAGAACCACTTAAATGGAGGATTCTATTGTATTTCTGCCTTTGTTCCCCATAGCAACTGGGGATCGAAAAGCACCAAATTTGATGACTTATTAAGGGAAAGACGAAGTAAGAGCATGCTATTGAAGACGTTGCAACATATGTCGGGGGGGCCTCCGTTGATTGTGTACAAACAAAATACGAGTCCAAAGGTAGGGTAATAAAGGGTTTAGCTAATGGAGAAATTGACTCTTCCGGGAACCAGTAACGCGTAAACCATGTCAAACCAAGACCGATCAATATCCGAACGGAACGGATTCGAACTTCTCCTAGAAAAGTTTCCGGTGCGAAATTCAAAAAAATGAGTAATTCAAAGGAAAAATGAATTTGAGGCATGCGCCGGACTGAAGAGACTGATTCCTTTCTCCGGGACCATTTCTTTGTTTGCGTCAGAGAATCCCGCACCCTGTTTGCAATCAATGCAAATTAACATTGCTCAAGACCCCGAGAAGGCCCTGATAGAAGTGGGACCGTCTCTTCTGAGCTTTGAAGTCCCTTTTCCATTTCCGTAATTCCTTTACGATAAAATCCCCTGCTAATCCCCCAGCACGCAGTTGTCCAACCTGGGTTTTTAGATAGTGGTTGATTGCCCTGGATTCGTAACTACTACCCTCGCCCCCCCAACATCTTTTTATTACGATTCGCTCATTTTGAAGGTTCGTTCTGCTTTTGGTCTTCAAGAAATTCATAATATTTCTGAATTCCCTTTTTTACGCTGGGTCAAGCGTGTCCCCCTCTAGAAAATACGTAATGGGATCGTCCTGAGCAGGCGGGGCGTCCTGAGCAGGTGGGGGTCCAGAATCAATTCCAAAGTCCAGTGCCAACTTCATGATCAAAATCAACTATCACCTTCTCGGGACTCGACCTGGAACTTCTTTCACTTTAATATGCCTCGTTCAATGAGAAAGCATCTGATCGAAGAGCAGCACTAAAGAAGCACGCTAGACTTCCTACTTTTGGGGTTTTTAAGGTGACCGATGCCTTTCAAAAGTGTGCTTTGGGCCCATCCTTAGTACTTGACGCAGAATGGAGCTAGTTATCCATTTTCAAAAGCGGATTCGGTGGTTCAAGAAGTAGAATTATGCATAGATTGCTGAAAGAAAGACGAATAAAGACGAATGGAAAGGCCTGTGGACATGACCAAAACAAGGGCTAGTAGCACTTTTCTCAGGAATTGCCCCTGCAGACGGAGGACCAGGCCAGAGAAGTGTCCGAACTCAATCAGAAGCTTCAGTTGGCCAATGAAGAGATCAAACGCGTGAACAAGCGGTTTGATGAAACGCAAGGTATGTGTATAGTGTTAAAAGTGTACCTGTATCTCATAAGTAATAGCTATATTCAGAGATTAACTCATGTAATGCTTCGATTATGAGTATAGTTGGGGCAGCCGAGGTCGAGACCCTCAAAGGCGCCCATGCCAAAGCCCAACAAGAGGCGAAGGCTAACAAGGAAGCCGCTGACAAAGTGGTTGCAGAGCTGAAAACCAAGCAGGCCGCCCGCTGTCAACCTCAAGCTCGGGTAGCCAAATTCGAGTAGGAGCTGAAGGATGCCATACTCAAATGCGAGGAAATAGAGGAGAAGACTTTGGCCCAATCGACTGAACTTGCCAAGGCTCTTCAGGAGGCTAAGGAGGCGGGGGTCGAGTCTCGGAGTGCTTGCGAGGAGATCCGGAAAGCGAAGTAGATAGCGGCTGGTAAGGCCTTTCTTTCACAGAGTATATTCGGAGGTCAAAGATATGCTTTGCTCACACGGATGTGGAGTTCTCTAGATGAATTTGCCGATCTGCCAAGGAGTGCTGCCGAGGCCGCACACTTCTTCTGAGCCCAGGAGGGGAACTCGACAGAGAAGTTGTTCTAGTCGCAGTTTCTTGCGTCGGAGCATCCGACGCCCTTGAACGACCAGATGAAGCAGCTGATGGAGCTGCATAGGGTGGCCGGCTTGGCCATGAAGAATTTAATAGTCTGGCTATGGCCAGCCTAACCCATTCCGAGTAGCTAGTTTGGTTTGGTGAGGCAGCTCGTCGACGCGCTGCCTCAGGTTGATATAGTGAAGCGCTAGACGTGCATAGAGGGAGCTTGGATAGCCTTTAACCGTGTCAAGATGCATTGGGAAAAGATGAAGGCCACCGATGTGGCGACCGCAGGCCCGCCCGAAGGCAGGGACCACCGCAAGCCGGAGAGGTACTTTGAACACGTCCGGGCGGGTTCCCAAATAGTAAAGGGCCAATGCTCAAAAGACGTTATATTTGAGTAGATGTATCCGGGTTGTAAAAACTGTGTTTGTGAACCCAGGCTTCTAATATATTGATGCCTTTGATCTTAAGTTATTTTCCTCCTAAGCGGTCGTTTAATTCTGAAAGTTTGCCAGTCATCGGCCTCAGCCCCCGTATAGATGCTACGAGGGTGTTCGGCATGGCTCATTACCACACTTTATCCAATGTCTTGGTCCGTGAAGGAGGTGTACACGAAGCGAACCGGGAAATCCGACTATGCGGCTTTACTACTTTCACTTAGCCATAGGAGTTTGACGGTGGGGCTAAGTACTAGCCCCTTGTGCATGTGCGGCAGTCCAAACTAAGGTGCCTTTTCCACGCGGCTAGACCAAAAACAGCCCTTCATATACACGGAATAAATCAGCAACGATTTGGAGTACAAGACTAAGTCGCCGAATTGCTGACTAGCTCTCGCCTTATCATGACAGTCAGTTTTTGGCTTTCTCTACTGAGGTATTTGACCAGATGAACCAGAAATACAATCGCAGTAGTTCTCCCTTTACCACTTTAGCTGAACGAGCGGAATGTAAGGTGGTAAGCACAGGAGCCGGGCAACCCAACTATAGACCAAAGACATGATTCGGAGCCGATTCATATAGTGCAATATTTGGGACGCCGAAGAGTACCCTATTGTTGTTCGGACTTCAAAAAAATGCGGAGCCACATACAGCCCCCGGTCTTAAGACCGGACTAAGGCACGAGTGGAAATCTGAAGTAAGGAGGGGATGAAGAAAGAAATCAGTGCCAAACAAAAGTGGTGATTGATAACCCACAAGTATAGGGGATCAATTGTAGCCTCTTTTGATAAGTAAGAGTGTCGAACCCAACAAGGAGCTAAAGGAGGAACAAATATTCCCTCAAGTTCTATCGACCACCGATACAACTCTACGCATGATTGATGTTCGCTTTACCGAGAACAAGTATGAAACTAGAAGTACTTTGTAGGTGTTGTTGGATAGGTATGCAAGATATTAAAAAGCAAGGAAATAAAACGTAGGGGCTGTTTAGATAAAGACACAACTAACTTAGATTTAGTAGAGAGTTTTTGTTACGAGAAAGTTATTTGTCCTTAGGCAATCGATAACTAGACCGGTAATCATTATTGCAATTTTATTTGAGGGAGAGGCATAAGCTAACATACTTTCTCTACTTGGATCATATGCACTTATGATTGGAACTCTAGCAAGCATCCGCAACTACTAAAGATTCATTAAGGTAAAACCCAACCATAGCATTAAAGCATCAAGTCCCCTTTATCCCATACGCAAACAACCTACTTACTCGGATCTGTGCTTCTGTCACTCACGCCACCCACCATAAGCAAATCATAAACATATTGCAAACCCTACAGCGGGAATCCCTCACGCTTGCACGACACGGAGAGCACCATAGTACAGCACCAATAATAAAACATACAACTCAAACCATTCATGATCATCAAATAGCCATTAGGACAAAACCGATCTACTCAAACATCATAGGATAGCCATAAATCATTGGGAAATAATATATAGCGTTGAGCACCATGTTTAAGTAGAGATTACAGCGGATAAGAGAGAGGTTACACCGCTGCATAGAGGGGGGAAGAGTTGGTGATGATGGCAGTGAAGTTGTTGGTGAAGATGGCGGTGATGATGATGGCCCCCGGTGCCACTCCGGCGCCACCGGAAGCGAGGGGGAGAGGGCCCCCCTTCTTCTTCTTCTTCCTTGACCTCCTCCCTAGATGGGAGAAGGGTTTCCCCTCTGGTACTTGGCTCCCATGGCATGGCAGGGGCAAGAGCCCTTCCGAGATTGGATTTATCTCTCTGTCTCTCTCTGGTTCTGCGTTCTCAGATTCTTCCCTTTCACCGTTTCTTATATTCCCGGAGATCCATAACTCCAATTGGGCTAAACTTTTAACACAATCGCTATCCGGAAATTATCTTTCTTGCGGCGAAAGAAGGGCTCCAACCGCCTTACGAGGTGGCCACGAGGGTCAGGGGCGCGCCTGACACCCTGGGACGCGCCCCATACCTTGTGCCCCCCTCGGGCACCATCTCGCGATGATTCCACTTCCCAAAATTCATAAATATTCCAAAATAAATCTACGTTAGTTTTTATTCCGTTTGGACTCCGTTTGGTATGGGTTCTCTGCGAAACAAAAAACATGCAACAAACAGGAACTGGCACTGGGCACTGGATCAATATGTTATTCCCAAAAATAATATAAAAAGTTGACAAAAAGTATATGAAAGTTGAATAATATTGGCATGGAACAATAAAAAATTATAGATACGACGGAGATGTATCAGCATCCCCAAGATTAATTCCTGCTCATCCACGAATAGGTAAATGATAAAAAAGATAATTTTTGATGTGGAATGCTACCTAGCATAATATTGATCATATGTCTAATGATGGCATGAATATTAAGACACGAGTGATTCAAAGCAATAGTCTATCCTTTGACATAAAAATAATAATACTTCAAGCCTACTAATAAAGCAATCATGTCTTTTCAAAATA
>NW_024117838.1:0-8030 GCF_003073215.2 Triticum urartu | reverse complement strand
CCATGAACACGATGACGACGCTGTTTCTCCGTTCCGACCCAGCCATGTACACGAGCCCTGACCATACGTATGCGCGAGTAGGTGTTGTACACATACGTGGCCGTATTTTCTTTCTTGCACCCTGGCCGCTGTACGTATGTGTACATGCTACGTGCGCACCTCTACTACTACATGTGTGCGCCTCTACACCCACCAGTATATATGTACGTACACGTTCGCGAGCAGAATGACAATGCTACATACGCTTCAACCAGGTGGGTCCCGACTATCAGGCACTTCCTTGCGTGCGAAGATGTAGCTGGTGGGTCCCAGCAGTCAGGGGGCGAATCGTTTTTTTTTGCCCGGACGCACTTCCTTGCGTGCGAAGATGTAGCTGGTGGGTCCCAGCAGTCAGGGGGCGAATCGTTTTTTTTTGCCCGGACGCACTTCCTTGCGTGCGAAGATGTAGCTGGTGGGTCCCAGCAGTCAGGGGGAAATGTTTTTTTCGCGAAATATGGTGGCCCATCCGGTGGGTCCCCGCTATAAAGTGGAGGAATCATTATTTTGCGTGTAATAAGGAGACACTTTCTTGATGCGGCTGTGGACACAGCTGTCAGCCTTTCCATCCGATGGAAGTCGTTCCTTGACCACGTTGACCACGCCGCGCCGAGAGCACCACGGCGGTGGACGACGACGAGGACTAGGAAGGGGACGACTCGGAGCCGGGGAAGACGCAGCAGTGGATGCCCACGCGAAGAGGAGTATGAGGGTTCACTGGTTCGGCTGCGGTGTGAGGCTGCTGTCGCCGCAGAATAACAGGGGGTGTGGGTGAGTAGAGGGATGGCCTGGCCAGCGGTGGGAGTAGTAGGGGGTGGTGAGGCCTCCGCGGCATCACAGCCGGCCACGGGAGGCAGGAGCACGCACTAGTGCAGAACCAGGCAATAGCACCGGTTCGTAAGGCCCTTTAGTGCCGGTTCGGTAACCGGCACTAAAGTGTGTGCACTAAAGGCCCCCTCTTTAGTACCGGTTTAGTACCGGTGACACCAACCGGTATTAAAAGATTGGAGGGGTTGGGTTTATGATTTGTTTTCATTTAATTTTGTGTTTTTCATTTAATTCTTTTTCATTTGCTGGTATTTTACGATACTATATATTGTACACGTTATGCATATGTATAAATAGAATTTCTAGTAGAACCGATCATATATATATATATATATACCTACCACTAAAGCAAGGTGCGTTTCTTCAATTTTTTCATCCGTTCACCGCTAAAAGATTTTTTTTTTCTATCTGGGGTGGTACTAAACTTTTGTACGTGCATGTGTTACCAAGGAAAAACGATCTCTCCCGAATTTCATACGTGGGCCGCATGTGTTACGGCCCAGTAAGGTCAGCCCATTTTTCCTGCCTGTGCAGTAATATAATATCCTATTTCCCACACAGTGCGGCAAATAGTTTAAGCTACAGACAGGAGGCCCAAGACTGGGCCCGCCCATTTTTTCCCGTGTTATGTTTATGTTTATATTTTTCTTTTTATGTTTCCTTCTCCTTTTATTTTCTATTTCTTTTTTATTTTTCCCATTACAAGTCTATTTTTCCTTTTTCTTTGAAATTCGAAATTAAAAAATGTTTAGAATTTTAATTTTTGATCATTTTTTCTAAAAAGTAATGAACTCCAAAAATATTTTCCTATTTTAAAATTTGTCCGGAATTTTACTTTTGTCTACCCAGAATATGTTCAACATTTTTAAAAGTTAATCATTATTGTTCAAGATTTTAAGAAATGTTCCAAATTCGAAAAATATTTTTGTTCTAGCGATATGTTTGAAAGTTGAAAATAATATTTACATTAAAGAAACACATTTTCGAAAAAAAACTGAATTTTGAAAACATGTTCCCATTTAAAAAATTGTTAACAACTTCAAAATTATTCGTGTTTTATTAAAGAAATATATGTGTATTTCTAGAAATGTTCCATTCAAATTTTTGTTCTTGCTATTCCAAAAAATGCATGGAATTTTCAAAAAACTTTTCGTAATTTGGGAAAAAATCACGTTGCCAAGTACTCCTATTTCAAAAATGTTTGCAATTTTAATTCTTTTAATGTTCTGATATTTTTTTCAAATTTTAAAAAATATTCCCATTTTTAAAAAAATTGTTTGCCTTTGTCCATATTTGTTCAAGATATTAAATATGCATTTAAAAATGTTACAAATTCGAAAAATATTCTTGTTTTAGTGATATGTTCAAAAATTGTAAATAATTTTTGCATTAAAAATACATTTTATAAATTCCATCTAAATGTTTCCATTTTAAAAAAAATCACAAATTCGAAAAGTGTTCGTATATTTATAAAAGGTTCGTGCTTTTAGTCAATGTTTGTGAATTTTCAAAAAATGTTCCGTTCAACTGTTTTTGTTTTGTTTTTTTTAATGTATTGAATTTAAAAAAACTGTTTGTAATTTGGAAAGTTGTTCGCATTGCCAAGTATATTTTTGGTTCATCATTATGATTTTTTGGAAAGGTCAAAAAAATGAAGAAATGTCTTGAATCTGATGTTGTCCTATACTCTTAAATATTCACATTGAGCATTCGTTACCAGGACACGTTTGTTTGAGTGGCTAGCTACATGTGGTCGGGTCTTAGAGGTCATGAGTTTGATTACTCACATACTGGGCCTGCTCCGCATCCGGACATCGAGCTAAGTGGCATTAGCCTTCTACAATTTCTCCTAATTGGTGCCTTCGGAGCCAGTGGCATTAGCCTAATTGGTGCCTTCGGAGCCAGTGGCATTAGCCTAATTGGTGCCTTCGAAGCACGATAATAATTGGAAGTGGTTCATGGGGGCGGTAGCGGGTAATAGTATTCTCCTTTGGGTCTATGACCTGGTCGAGAAAAAATCTCACTATTTCCTCTTGAATTGCTTCTATGCGGTCTTCTGGTAGGAGCTTCTCCCGCACCTCTTTGAACTGTTAAGAAGGAGATCAATGTGCATGTGTATTAGTTGTGTGACTAGATATCGATAATGGTGTAAAAATTGTGAACAGTATTCTGACAAACGTACCCACTCCTGTCTTTAAGATCTGCTCCTTTCGGATGCCATCATGTGAATGTTCTCGCAAACGTATTATGCACACAGATTATTCCCCGGCGCCTGCTTCAGGGCCTTTACGAGAATTGAATTTGATCAGATAATAATTAATCAAGCATGATAATTAAAGAGAAGGCAACTAGCTAGTACAACTTAATTACTTATCTGGGGTCGATACCATTTCAGATTTTGTTTCCATGGGCCTAGAGTGGCCCTGATGAACCTTTCCCAAGCCGTGCCCGCCGACAAAGAAAATGAATAAATGGGTTATTAAATAGTTGTTATCAAGAAATGAAGAACTAATAGGCCGAGATATAGTTAATAATGATTGAAATTACCTGTTGATTATCCCCTTCACGATGGTGTAGTCAGTTGGTTTCTTAAGTAGTGACTCTAGTACTTCAACTGTTCCTTCATCAACTTTAATGATTAACAAGATCCAGTGAAATCTGCAGCCACGCACGTTTGCATGTCTTAATTAAGCGGGCATATGTAAGCAAAAACATGTAGCTAGCTAGTAGGCAAAAACAGAATTTGTAGTACAAGACAGTGTGACTCACTCGAAGTTGTGAGGAAGTAGTATATCTTCATTGTATTTGAGGCGCTTGAAGAACTCTAGCATGCTTTCCTCTACACTTTTTTCGTAATATGGATCTAATTTCCATGTGTATTCATTAATGGTATTTGGGTCAACAAACCCAATGCCACATCGTCCACTTTTTTTCATTTCATAAATCTTCATCCTGCATAATACCACAGAAAGAATATAATGAGGATAATTAGAGATAATGATTGATCAAAATGATCACTACAGCTAGCTTGAGACTTAAATTACAGAAAGAAATCACTGACAGACAATAGCAACTGACGATAGATTTGTCGAGTGCGTCTTGATTGTATAGCTGAAATAGTTCTGAATACTCAACGGACACAGCTTTCTCATGGTAGTAATGATCCTTCTTGACATTCACCATGAGGGACTCTCGATTGGAAATCTTGGTAATGTCCATGTACCATTGATGCAATTCATACATTCTCGTTAGGAGCTTTTTGACCTCGTCTGGCTCGACCAAAGGTTGGCCCCGGACATATTTCTGTTTTATTTCCTCCTCTCTAGTCGGAGACATGGACTCGATATCGAGGACTTGTCCAACAGTGATCATGAGCATTTCAGCCTGCTCAATATGCTCCCCGGTTATTACCACATCGCCCAGCCCGGGAACGTTAACGGTTTGCCCACAATAATATTGGGCGCGCCTACTCTCATGTGTTGTTGGCACAACAAGCGGGGGGATTGATTGCGCCACCTATTCTCCCAGCTGGGGAACGGTTTTACCGCTCCTTTTGTCAGCTGATTTGCTCGAGGTCGAGCTCGCCTCTTTCTGTAGACGTGCTCGATTTAACTTCTTGATGTGGCGCTCATAGTCTGTGTCAATAGGCTTGGGAGCTGGTGCTCTAGCCATACGAATGAAGTGGTCAATCTTTTCCTCAGGCACTTTCTCCCTTGGCGGCGGTGGCGGTTTCGGTGCAAAATGGGCTTCCACCTCGGCCTTCGATATGGCTACGTTTTCCTCCTTGAAGTTGTCGTAAGGCCTCTACGGAAGAGGCTTGGACCATATTGAAATCGCTTGCCTCCGCCTGTACCTCCAGTACTACCTCGACTTGTACCGCTACGCACCATAGCTGAGGCGGCTCTCTTCCGTGATTGCTGAGGCGGTGAAGACGGCTGACGTGGCTGAGTTGGAGGAGAAGGAGTGGCCTGAAGCTGTGCCGAATTTGGAGGAGGAGTGACCTGAAGCTGTGCCGGACTTGGAGGAGGAGTGGCCTGACGCTTTGCCGGACTTGGAGGAGGAGGAGTGGCCTGAAGCTGTACCGGACTTGGAGGAGGAGTGGCCTGACACGTTGGTGGACTTGGAGGAGCGGGAGTCTGCTGACTCGGTGGCGGACTTCGACGAGGAGTCGGATGACGCGGTGTCGGTGGCCTTCGAAAGATGATGCAATCCTTTCTCCATAGGATGATACGATGATTGGCCTCTCTCAGTGTGTGCTCATCATCACCTTCAGAAATGTCAAGCCCTAGCCCCGAATATTGGTCCACCACCTCATCAACCAAGACACGAGCATAGCCCGCTGGAATCGGGTTGCAATGGAAGGTTGCCTCGGGGGGATTTGTAAAAGCAAGGGCGTCCGCCATCTTCATGGATATGTTCTTCATTTTGAAGTGTAGCTCGCAGTTAGTGTTCTCGCGAGTGAGGAACAAGCTGCTAATTCTAAAGAGAAGATGTGAATTAACAGGGAACGAAAATAAAGAAAGCGTGCACAAGCCGCTCCACTCGCATGGTCAAGTTTTTCTTACAGAGATAAGCAGCAGCTTCCTTCAGGCGTACCTCCATGTCGGACAACCGCGTGGTGGTCTCGCGAGTTGGGAGGGTTGGGAGCCAGGCGCGGCCTGCGGACATTGGTGCGAACTTCTCCTCGTCGCTCTGCCCATGGGACTGTGTCTCCACGCTCGACGACCGGGTTGTCGCTAGACTCGCTGCCAACCTAAGTGGCACAGACTTCAGCTTCATCTCGGCGCATTCCCGCCGCTGCAGCGTCACATTGACCCCATGACGACGCACTATCGCTGGAGCAGCTGGATGCCATGCTACACCTCCACATTTTTTTTGAAAGGGGGGACTCCTCGGCTTCTACATCAGAATGATGCATACGGCCACATTTATTAAAAAATAAATTAAATAAGGTTCAATAAGGTCTTAAAGTCTTCAAACAAAATGAACGGCTAGCTCACACAGAGTCTCAACGCCAAAACAGAAAGCCCAACAAGCCACAACTGGCTGGCAAAAGAAAAGATAGGTAAACTAATCGCCTATCCTATTACATGACCGCCATCCAAACCGGTCGAAGACCGGACAGATCCAGTAAGCAAACGCTCCCTGGCCTCCGTCGGAGTGAGTAAGGACCACATACGGATCAACGCAGTAGCCCGGAATAAAACCTGCAAAAAATGAATAGGTCTGTTAAAAGCCAAATCATTTCTGCAATTCCAAATTGCCCATAACAATGCACATACTCCTACACGAATGTGTCTAGCTGTTCCGGACTCTATCCCAGCAAGCCACGCCCCGAATAACGTGTTGACCGAAGTCGGAGGAGTATGTTAAAGGCAATTTGCACAGAGGCCACAAACCGCGTGCCAACGGGTAGTCAGAAAAAGGTGCTTGATAGTCTCGTCCCGATCATAGAAACTACACCTAGTAGAATCTGTCCAGTTGCGCTTAACCAGATTGTTCTTTGTTAAAATTACTTGTTTATGTACAAACCACATAAACACTTTAATCTTCAAAGCGACTTTGACTTTCCAAACATATTTGGAACTAGGAATCACACTAGTGTTAATTATATCGATATACATCGATTTAACTGTGAACTCCTCAGATCTAGTAAGTTCCCAACACAACTGAGCGGGATGAGGAGCTAACTGAACCTCCATCAGTCTACGCACCAAGTGAAGCCATGCTTCCCATCGATCGTCCACAAGCACCCTCCTAAACTGAACGTTGAGTGGAATGGACTGCATAACCGTGGCAACAAGAACCTCACGACGCTGAACAATACGATATAGGGACGGATACTGGGTCGCCAAAGGCACGTCGCCAAGCCACATATACTCCCAGAATCGAGTGTTGTTGCCATTACCGACAATATACCTAGTTCTGTTAAAGAAGATAGCTTTGATTCTCATAAGCCCTTTTCAGAACAGTGCTACTCCTCCACATGAGTGAAGCCACCATGGCCGCGGGAAAGACTCCATCGAGCTGTGCGTCACCGACGGCCTAATCGCCGGCAGTGGCGAGCGAGGCGCAGCACTCGCAAACGGCGCGATCGATGCAATGGAAAGTAGGTACTTCTCACACGTTAGGCTCCATGAACGGCCAATGAGCACGTACGTGTGTCAGTGTATGTCCATGGTGAGCCGCTCATGCTTTTATCCAAGTCCACAGTCAACGCTGACCATGCCACCTCAGTATGCTCGTGAGAGATGCTGAAGAGTAGCTACCACATCGTTTAGATAGAGAGAAGAAAAGAATAGAGATACTAGATTACTGGGTAGAGCCCGCAGAGCCGCTCAGCATCGCACCAGTCGGTTCAACAGACCACGACAGGGATAGTGGGATCCGGCAAGATCCATCATGTCGGTAGCACCATTCCGTTCTAGGCCGAGCACGGAGGTCTTGATGGGCGCGCGCGGTGGAGCCTGGGAACGCGTCCAACTCTGGATGGTCTCGACCGTGGTTCTTCCATGGATATGGTACCACTGTCTTCATCGCGCGGAGCGCCTCCCTCGAGGCCGCGACCACGAGTCCTCGCATGCTCCGAGGTTTGCTTAGGACGACACCATGGCCTCGTCTAAGGGGGTGTTTGGTTACAGGGGTTTTTTTGTTGGGATTAGAAAAAGTTCTTAGCAAATCAAACATGACGAAACTTTTTTAAAACTTTTTCTAAAAGTCTTTAAAAGCACCTTCTTAAGAGTCTTTTTCAACAAGTCCTAGAGACTAGAAAAAATCATAGGACTAAAGAATCAAACACCTAACTCCTCTGGTTGTTCCCGTGGACGCCCGCCTCTTCATGGACGCCAGACGACACACAACGTACAATCAGGAAGGAGCAAGTAAAGCAGCGGATTACAAACACACATGACACAACACCGTTTTCCATTTTGCGTCCTACATTGTGTGCCATCCGCAGAGCTATATCTACATGGATGTAGATATAGGATGACGTTCCATTGCCTTTTTACCATGGCAGCGTTTTCCATGAAGCAGGCGATCCAGTACACTGGATGGCAGCCACGAGCATGAGTCAAAGGCAATTCAGCGAAAATACTATGCAGCGACTGCACCTGCGTCAACTTTCCAGTGCACAGCAGTTTCAGGCACCCTGCCTACTAAGAGAC
>NW_024117837.1:0-10878 GCF_003073215.2 Triticum urartu | reverse complement strand
GAGGAGCGGTGCTGGATTTAGATTGGAACAGGAGAGGAGTAGTTGTGGAGAGGAGAGGACCGGCGCTGGTCTTGGAAGTATTTTTTGTTTTGCGTATTTGGGTCAAAGTTTGACCATGTACTATATTTGACAAGCAAAATGTGAATGCATGTCACCAAAAAATTGTATCGTTTGGTTCGTATCTGAATGTACTTTCAAATTATATTAGTTTTGCAACGTATAACATATATTTTATTTGTGAAAATCATGGTCAATTATGACCCAGAATAAAAAGGCGACTAGTAAATGTGGGGTCGCTTTCTTAGTTGAAGGGTAAATTGATTTTGATTTTGATCCAGTCACAGCGCGCCGACCCTCTCGTCCAATCCTAAATCGTTGTCGCACGCTCCTCTCCCTCTCCTCCATTGCAAAACCACCTCCTCTCCTCTCCATCATCTCCATTCCAAAACCACCGTCTAGCCTCTCCCTCTTCTCCATGGAAAACCACCTCCTCTCCTCTCCATCATCTCCATTCCAAAACCACCGTCTCGCCTCTCCCTCTTCTCCATTGCAAAACCACCCCCTCTCCTCTCCATCATCTCCATTCCAAAACCACAGTCTTGCCTTTCCCATTTCTCTATTGCAAGACCACCGTCTCTCCTCCCATCTTCCAAAGATAGCACCGGACCACTCAGAAGGACATCTATGGAGAGGATGCAGCAGTGAATCAGGTAGATCGCCGGCGGCGACCAGACAAAGTTAGCTAGGTTGAAGGAGATCCTTACTTGGTTTGACAATGAGTGGGAGATTTCAAGGACGGTGAGGGCCATGTGGCAATGTATGTCAAAGAGCAAGACGGCGGCGATGAGGGCAGCGATGTACTCCTCGGCGGCAGTCATGCCGCAGTCCTTCGAGTTCATCGAGTATCTCCTCTAGGCGATGGAGCAGACAGATTTGCCCGGGCGAAAGTCGGGCGGAGGTGGTGGGCGTACAGGACGAAGGTCTAGCACCCAGAGGATAACGAATCGATCGAGTACGGTGTGCCATTCGTGAGGGTGCAGAGCCAGCTGGAGCCACATGAGTATTCGTTCTTCCACCGCAAGAGGAGGTCGGATGGCGCGACGTTGCTTCTCCCCCGTTCTCCATGGTTCCCTCGATGCTCGCCTCGTTTCAACGGCGGCGGTAGGGTTTAAGGTAAGCTTAGTACTAACCTAATCTTGCATCTGCTCATGCTTACAATCAGTGTGTCAGCTAATGAAAATCATGCTTACAATCAGTCTCCCAGTACTACGCCAATCACCCTAAAATATCTCTAGACCTTTGAGTCAAAGTTGTGAACTATGTACAATTAAAGAAAAATAGATTGGTGCTTCTCTCAGAAAAGAGTACTCCCTAGAAAACTGCCAATATAAGCTACTAGTATTTGGTTAGAGGATTTGCTGTCGAGAAAGATCCGTCCATAGAGAGTGCCACACAACCCACTGGTGGTGGTGGATGCCAATGCATGCATGGAGCATGGTTGGTGTTGGTAATTTTTACTTGGCACACCTCGCACTCTGTGTATATGTTGGTTCCATCCATACATTTGTGCAGTTCCACCAAAATGCAGCTGAATAACCCTATTTGCACAGATAATGAAAAAGCATGATTACATTATAGTGGCACTAGTTGATGAAACATACACTAATAAATAGAAGAAAATATTGCGATAGTATCATAGTATGCCATGCTGCGAGGGCGAGATGGGCCCTGCGACGCCTCATACTGGAGATCGACCCAAGTCTCCCCGATACACCATCTGCCAGTGATGAACATCAGTGTACAGCGGTAGTACAAGGAGGGGCCTTGAGACATTCCAATATCTATTTTTGTGCAGATCAACTAAAATTAAGCACCCCAGTTTGTAGAAAGCTTAAACATTAACAATGGGACTAGTTGACGAAACATATACTAACAAAGAGAGGCACTTTCTTTATCTACATTGGAAATGAAATGTTAGAGAGGACACTCGTTCTATTTTAACTGTATTATTACTTCATTTTATTAGTGGCATTATGGTCGAGCAGGTGGCAAACGAGGTGTACCGTGCGTCGCAAGGATGGAGGCCGGGGGTGCTTAGACTGGGATGGTGAAGCTGGCTCTTTCAGTCCCTATCTTCCCCCCTAATGTTTCTGCTGTAGCATTTGGGGTTGTAATCCAAACTTGGTCAACCTGGTGCTGCGTCCATCTACCTGCCTAGCTTATGTGACGAACTTGTCTCCTGCTAGTACTCAGTCCGTTCGAGTAGTAGTTGCATAACTGCCTGTTTACACTGAGATGTTATCGGATAATGGTTCTCTCTGGTTGGGTTTCTTTAATGAAATCGGAGGAAACCCCTTCTTTCGATATATAAAAAAAATCAATGGCACTAGCGGTGCCAAAACATTGCCTCAAATTAATAGTGCCACTAGATTAAGGTGCAAAATAATAACATTACTGCTTTATCATGGCAGTGCCAAAACAGTAGCACAAGAGCAGACTCAACATGCAGGGTCTTTTGCAAATGGTCAGACCAAAAATGAACATACCTCGTGATGGGAACCATATCTGCAATCAACGCCATCGTAGAAGGGATGACACCAGTCACCAACATGGATGATTCAATTCATGGGACCTATTTGTGCAGTTCACCTAAAATGAAGCAATGTCCCATGAGCTAGCAACTTCTTCTTCATTTATTTTTTAAGAAAAGGGCTCCAGCCCCAGTTCCATTTCTATCAGAAAACGAAACCCACAGAGCTTCTTCTTCATTAGTTGCAATAAAATTGAGCAAAATCAAGGTTGGTTGTGAAGCTCCTAGAATGTTCAACTATAATTTGGATATCATTTGTGCAGTTCAACTAAGATCGAGCATGAAATGTATATCTCTGTTTGCACAAAAAAGGTGGAAAGGAGGGTGAAGAACAAGTGATGAAACATAGTACATCAAATAAAAAAAAGCATGTTCCTTATCTGAATGGCAATCCTACAAGGACAGTAGCAATTTCTGAAGCAGCAGCATTGCTAGATATTAGTGTGGGAATTAGGATTAACTATGACAACCGTTGCATTTCTAACGAAAAGAAGCAACTTATCTTAATGGGAAATTTAGCAGGACATGAAAAAAGTGCCATTGATTCATATTACTGGAGGCATTACATTGAAAACAACATTGGTTTAATGTGTCCTTACTTTTAACAGTGTGACTGCTACATTTTACCAGTGGCATTACATAAGAGTGGCTCGGGGCAACAAACATCAGAACATGATATCTAGTGGTCCCATTGTTGTTCGGTATAACCACCTTATACTGTGTGAGGCTAGCAAATCTAGTGCTGGACTTACTCTGTTGACTTATCCCCCAGTCGCCACTTTCTTTCCTTTTTCAACCAATAGATCAGGTTTATATTGAGTTTGTACTGTGTTTCCCTTAATTTCCCTATTAGACCAAGAGACCAGTTGGATAGCCAGTCTCTGCTACTTTTCGCCCCCATTATTTCCTCTTTCGACCAAGTCCTAGATTCAGGTAACAAATCTTCCCCCACCCCCACCCCCTTTCTTCCTTGTTTGAACCAAGGAGTACTAGATTACTAGTTTTACCTATTAACAGTAAAAATTTAGGTGGCTTTTGAACATCCGATCGATCCTATCTACGAGGGGCCCCGAGAAATAGTAAGAGATACAAATGCAGCGACATCAGGAGCTCGGGAAGTAGAGAAAGGCAGGTTTCGAAGGAAGTTATACCCGAGGGTCACTGGGATGTCGCTAGGTGGGCGGCGCGAGGCCGGATCTGCCCACACGGTGGTGGCTGGCGGCTCAGGGGGTGGAGGTTGAAGATGAACTGCTACACGACCAGCTGCACCGGCTCTCGCACGCACTGCTGCTACTGCTTTTCTGCTACTAGTGCGTTCAGTTTCGACGGTAAAATTCAGTTTCAATAGTTAAGTTCAGTTTCAACGGTTAAATTCAGTTTCGATAGTTAGGTTCAGTTTTGATAGTTAAATTCAGTTTCGACAGTTAAATTCAGTTTCTTCTACTAGAATCGCCGGTGCTTGAAAGGAAAAGTGAAGGAAAAACATAGGAATGGGAAAGTTTCCTATGGTACTACTATTCATGCATCTGGTTCAAAGGAACGGAGCAAAGGAAAAATGTAGGATTTGTTCCTTTAGTGTCTCCTTGAAAGAGAAACCGTAGGAATTTTAATATCCACTTGTCCTCCTTTTCAAATTCCTATTCATGAAGCACAAGACTAAGAGATAGTAGCATAATAGCATTATAACCGTACATCTTCTTGTGGTTTGACTTCATCTCACCATGCTTCTTTGCATCATGTGATCTTCCAATTCTTGTGAACCAAACACCCAGATTGGCAAAAATCCTGTGATTTTAAATTCTATATTTTGCACGTGCATTCCTATCCTATCCCTGCATTGTTAGAATCCTCAAATTCAAACAAGCCCTTACACAATTACTTCTGTTATAGATATGTGTCAAAGAAAACCTTGTGTGGTTTGCCCTGCTCCTGCTACGCTGTGTTCCACCCCATCTCAGCTGCTTCAACGGTGGAAGGGTTCACCACAGCAGGGATCCGCTCTATAGATAGTCTTTCGCCACCTAAGATCTTCTTCCTCGCCCCCGGCAGCCACGACAACTGCATTACCATCATCAACTGAGCAGATGACCTTGAGGACTACACGGGTACGCAAGAGAGGTCGCACTCTTCCATTTCTTCTTATATTATGCATGGCTTAATATGGTGACATGCTACTTTATCGTCGTGTTCACCTATTAGACTCCGAGTGAGGTCCAAACTAATGCTGAAACTTGAGTTTTTAAATGGTTGTGGGTTACATATTGGGGCAACAATCAGTACTATCTAGTTAATCTCGGGTGTCTACTATGAGTTTCATGTTGGGTGCAAACAAACAGTAAAGGAGCCATTATATGTATTTTTTGACTAAAGCTATTATCTGCCTGCTATCATTGGTTTTGGGTCTATCCACAGTTTGCTACCATCACTCTAGATTTGTGCATGCACTCCTTACATAATCTCACTATGTTTTATTCCTATGCATGTCAGTTATTGTACACAATGGAACTGAACATGTAGAGTAAAAGAGACGAGCCTTGCATAGCAATAAAATTTCATGAAGACGTCGCTCCATGGTGGGTGCAAAGGCAGCCCCCCTCCACCCATTTCGGATTGTAATCAAGAGGAAGATAAATGTTTTGAGGGGGATTCAGAAGGAGAAGACCACTCCTATTTACCCCCTGAGGTCTTCATTCTAACTTGGCATGCTGATGTTGGTAATATCATGCATATGCTGCCTTGCATTGCTTACTTTATACATCAAATATGTCATCTGCTTAGTTTAGACATGCTTTGTGTGAATGCCATCTGTTTAGTTTCTTTATCATACATGTGAATCATGCAATGCCATCTTGTTTAGCCAGGAATCACATATGTGAATTTTGCAATGCCACCCTGTTTAGCCAGTCATCTTATATGTGAATTATATCATGCCATCATTTTTTATTACGTGTTGAATTTGTCAACAAATTTAGTACATTCAATTACTCTTCCTGTGCATCAGCCAGTCGGCACGGTCATGGAAAAATCTGGAGTGGAAACAAGGTCTACAGAGCAGATAGTGCTATCTGACGAAGCGCATGTCTTGCTGGTTACGAATAGCTCCTCAGAGGAGGATTCATAGACAGATGATCAGTCCTATCCCCCCCGAGGTGCATGCTCTAACTTGGCAGCGTTATGTTGCTCATATCGTGCGTATGGTATCTTGCATTGCTATGTCATTTGCTTAGTTTAGACATGCTTTGTGTGAATGCCACCTGTTTAGTGTCTAATTACCATATATGTGAATTATGCAATGCCATCTTGTTGTAAGACATTATATACATGAATTATGCAATGCTATCTTGTTGCAAGGCATTATATATGTGAATTATGCAATGCCATGTTGTTTAGCCAAGCGTCATATATGTGAATTATATCATGCCGTCCTTTTTTGTATTTCTCGTTGCATTTGTTGACAATGCTTGTATATTCAACTGCTCTTCCTGTGCATCAGCCATTTGGATTGGCGATGGAGAAATCTGGAGTGAAAACAAGGTCTTCAGAGTAGACAATGCTACCTGCTGAAGCAGATATCTTGCTGGTTACAGATAGATCTTCAGAGGCGGATTCATAGGCAGATGACCAGTCCTATCATCCCCCTGGGGTGTATGATCAAACTTGGCAGGGTTATATTACTCATATCATGCATATGTTGTATTGCAATGCTTAGCTTTTACATCATATACACAATATGGAATGCCATCTCCTTAGTTGACACATCATATATGCTATTACCCTCTGCTCACTTGCTTAGTATATAAATCATATATTTGAATTAGATCATGCCATGATGTTTACATAGACAGCATGTATCTGAATTATGGCATGCCAACCCATTTTCTAAAGACATAATATAGTTATATCATCTCATCATGTTTACATAGTCATCATATTTTGAATTATGTCATTCTATCCGTGAATTATGTAATGCCATCATGTTTCCATCGACGACATGTTTGTGATTTATGGCATGCCAACCACTTTAATAGACACATCGTATAGTTATATCATGTCATCCTGTTTACATAGTCATCATATTTTGAAGTATGTCATTCTATCATGTTTAGTTAGCCATCATACATTTGAAATTGTGTCATCCTATCCTGCTTAATTAGCCATCATATATGTGAAATTATGTCCCGCTATTCTGTTTGGTTAGACAACATAAATGTGAATTATTTCATGCCCTATTTTCTTCCCTACTATCCATTGCACCTGTCTATCTTACAATGTTTGTACATTCAATTACTTTTCTTGTTTATTAGCCATTTCAATTGGAGGGGGTGATGGCCTGTGGGAGTAAAAACACGGTCTCCAAAAAATATCATGCTACCTGTCGATGCAGATATAACCACGGTTGTACTTGCCAAAGAACCAGCCCCACCACACATAACCCAGACTCACGCAGATTGTACCCCTACACAATTGGACAGAGAAACAACTAAACCCCTTTTAACCCCAACCCCAGCACATAGTAACCCATTTCTAGTTGACACATCACTGTCTCCACCACAGAGCACCCAAACACAAGCAGTTAGTAAGGCAACTGCAGTCCCAAAGCACGAGGACCACCAATCCGAACCCCAAGACAATGCTTAAAGCTAAAGAAGAATTATTCTCAGGTCAGGTTCTGTAGCTATGGTTCATACTACCTTGCTCTTGCATCACTTATTTACTCATACGAACTAATTTCAAATTTGAAGGATGCAATTGAAACTTCAATGGCGCAATAGGTATGTTTCAAACCTGTTTCTTTAACGTGTTTGCTGTTGTAACTTGCTCTATGTTGATTTCAGTTTCAATTGAATAAACAGTTATGTTCTCATGCCATGCACATTACAAGTGTTGTTATTGTTGTGTAGTTTCCCACACTTATATTCTGTCTATGTTGCTTTGTCTTAAATAGAATGATTCGAACCGTCTCTATCTTGATTTGGCAACATAAACTAGAATGATATAGACCATACAGTGACCATACTACATAGATATTTGTTTTTTGATGTTGTTATCCTGTCCACCTTACTACTGAAATTGTAAACCTGTGATGTGTTTGTTTGTTTCTCTTTTAGAACGCGGATAAAATATTGGAGAAGAGTACCCCATTATGCAATGGTAAAGGAAGTAATGCAGATAAGGTTCAAGATAGTGAGACATCCCTGTTGGTCTCCAAGAAAGCTGATAAAAACTATATTGAAGACACTGAGACAACCCCAAAGTCTTGTCTTGATGTAGTGTTCGAGTTACTGGCTACTACTGCTGGCACCAGCTCTTCGAACTCGCTGCCTGAATCAGTTCGGCTTCTTGAGTCTCAACTTCAAGTTGAAAGACATCGATCAGATGTTATGCGACAAGAAGCCGAAGGACCAAGGAAGTCCCTGCAGAATTCAGATGCATACTTTTTGGTGCAACAGCAAGTGCTGGAGGATGTAAGCGCCAAACAAGAGAAAGTTAATAAGCTTGCTAAGCATCTTGCCAGCATTATGGGTACCCAAGATATTGTTTCTTGATCTCTTCTGAAGTGGTTTAAGTTCTGGACTTGTTTTACTGCGGCGTTTATTTGCACTGGTCGCCAACTTTGACAACCAGTGTATATGATATGCTGCTTTGTTCCCTATATTTGCATTGGTGGTGAACTTTGATGCCCAGTGGATGTAATATTTGTAATAGCCATGATAGCCTAGCGTAAGTGGCTTGCTTAGTTATTTCCTTGTTGTCTTGTTTATTTGTTTGCTTGTAGTCAGTGCAGTTCTTTATCCATGATTTGCTAGTGGCCGCAATATCCTATTTTTTAAAAGTAGGCCACAATATCGATGGGCTACATATTTACTGTAGTTACCATGGGCCTCCTACGGGCTGAAGAAACAATGGGCCTTCTACGGGCCATAGCATCAATGGGACTTCTACGGGCCGTATGATTGATCAGCCAAACATGGCCAATAACAGACCGCATTATGGGCCGTAAACGGGCTAGATTTGGAATCGTCCGTTCATGGGCTGACAATAATGGGCTGTCGTTAATTGGTCGTATTTGATGACGCTACGAAAACGGCCCAACGGATTAATGGTCCGCAAACGAGCCGATTGTAACCACGGGCTGAATTTGACCCACAAGCAGAAAAGGCCAGTAATGGGCCGTAAGTAACCGAATGATGGAAATGAGCCTAAGAATAAATGGGCCCTGAGAAGGCCGAAAGATAACACGTGTTGGAAACGACCCAATGGAATAATGGGCCGTTAATGGGTATAAAGCAGTCACTGTTCATTGTGGGCCAGATTCACCATGGGCCGTTAATGGGCCAAGAGTTACAAATGGCCTTGTATGGGCCGAAAGACATCATGGGCCATACATGGTCCGGAAGTTGCAACGGGCTGGAATCATATTGGATGGCCTAGATGAAGTTACTGGGTTTAATTCTGATACATCGTAACGGGACGTGAGTTAGCGGGCTGTATACGAACATGCCATTAACAGGCTTTCCATGGGCCGGCCCGTTACCTTTTGACCAAGTCAAACATGTCGGCCTTTTCATCGGAATGGGCCTCTGCTGGGCCATGCCACGTGTCGACGTATCATAGGCGCCTCCTGTCCAATGAATGGATGACATCTGTCCCAACGGTGAGCCAACACGTGTTTCCTTCGGCCAATGAGAATTTTACACGTGGAAAATCCTTATTGGTCCGGGCTGTTAGCGGGTTATTGGATCGAAAACCGGACTCGATAGCTTAACGGTGACCCGTTATGGTGGATGCCACGTGTCGGTCACCCTTGACAAAAGCACTTCCATGACGCACGATTTATTGTCATGGAAGTGGACACTTCCGTGATGATAATTTTGGTAATGTCATGGAACACTTCTATGACAGCACGAGTATGACTATCTTGATTCGGTCGTAAAATCGTCATGGATGTACATGCATGACAGAAAACGTGACCTACTATGACAAACACGTATCATCACGAAAGTGTATTTCTTTGTAGTGAGGCGATGTGGAGGCTAATGAACCTGTGGATCTGCTGAAGAAGAAGGTACTCGAGTGTAGTACAGCTGCGGAGCAGGTGCTCCATAGCCTTCTTCGGGATGCCAACGTCGAAGAGGTCGAGCTGCTTGAGTTGAGGGAGAAGAAGGGCGTGCAAGACCTTAATCTAGGGAAGATAGCAGGAGGTGAAGCTGGCGCGGTGCAGCGTTGGCGTGAGGCGGAGCACGGACGGCGGTAGAGAGCGACATCGTCCAGCTTCAAAAGTTGAGCTCCTCGAGCTGATCTAGGGTGGGGGATAAGAACCACTTGTCGAACTTGGCTTGGAACTTGCAGTTGGTACTGAACATGGGGATGTCAAGGCGTCTGGCTGGCCCAGGGTGCGATGACAGGATCTTGGAGACTGCGGCCACGTGTTTGCAATCCCCGTCGCAGAGGCAGCTGACGGCGGTGAGGTTGAGGGGGACATGGAGCCAGAGGGGGCACCACTGCCAAGAGAGCAGGGTGGTCTGCATGGCAGATTTGGTGGGAGGAGGCTGTTGATGACGAGCAACATGTCGTCGGGGAGGCTACTGATGAAGTCCGGGCTCGCCGGATGCGGTTTTGGCTCGCGCCGCCTTCGCTTGTTGGCTGCCTCGCCGTCCATCTCAGCCGGCGGCGACGCCGGTGTACACGTGTGCTGGTGTGTGTTGTGTGTTGGGTGTGCGCGAGTGCGTCCTTCTGTGCATGCCACCACGAAGTGGTGAAGTGTGCGCTAGTGCATCCTTCACGCGGAAGAAGTGTGCCCTCAATTTACTAGCGTGAGGGGTGCTACCCCGAGTGGTTTCAACTTTGTTTACTTCACCACATGTCAGATGGGCCTCTAGTTTACTTATTTTCACCCACCGCCACATGGACCAGCACACGAAGATAGAGAACACGAGCTGACAAGGAAACATGTGGACTGGTTGACCGGTCAACTAAACAATATTTGGAGCTATACGCTGACAAAGTGACCATATAATCCCTCGGTATAGAGAGTTCGAGTGAGAGGGGAGTCCCTTGAGAGATAGCAGAGAGAGAGAGAGAGAAAGATCTAGTCCCTCCGTTCGATAATGTAGTTCCTACATTTTTTTAAAGTCAAACTTTTGAAACTTTGACCAAGTTTATAAAGAAATACTTATATCTACAATACTAAAGATAAATGATAGTATGAAGTAAGTACATGTTGTGATTAATCTAATGATCTTTCCAGATGTAAATGTTTTTCTCCACATATACCTGGTCAAACTTTT
>NW_024117836.1:0-13462 GCF_003073215.2 Triticum urartu | reverse complement strand
CGACCGCATCCCCTGGCTCAGCTGCACTTGACCGGGATCCCCCATCTCCCAGCAAACCTCGCCAGTGCACGCCACCTCCCTCCTCCTAGGGTGCTCTCGTCCGGTCCACTCCACTGGTGTCCATGCCCCGACGCGCTGACGAGAGCTACAACTCCATGTGCTCCTCTCTCGTCCAAGTTCATGCAACTCTGATTTTCTTTGTGTTCTATTGCAGGTTAGGCCCGGTGTGAACTTCGAACGGATCAGTGGTTGGACCGGCTGTACCAAGGCGGCTGACTCCACCACGCATGCATTTGTCTTGTTTGATGTTCAAGTGTTCAGTTGTTGAAGTGAACTTGACGATTTGTTCTTAATTTCTGGCACTTCAAACACTGATGCGAATGTCTGAAACTTCCTCTGTGCACTGTAGGGCGACGAGTGATGCTGCGCACCAACCAGCAGCAGGCGGATCCGGCCACCGTGGATACCGCACGCACGCATCCATTCGCAGCTCATGGGCGCCATGGATCCCGTGCGCAAGCATCCTCCCACGTCATTCCTCTGCTTCCTTACCACCACGCGCCGCCACCGAAGCATCCCGATCCCCACCGGCTCCCCCGCGTCACTGGTGACCCTTCGCGTTACCGCCTGGCGCGGCAGACCTCCACGGCAGCAGACGTTGTGGCTCCCTTCCTGGCAGCACTTGTGTGTCTCGCCGGACTGTCCTCTGCACATCTGTGGCCGTTGGTCACCATGCACCCTACCCGATGATGTGGCCAATGGTGTTGTAGCTACTAGGAAAGAGAGAAATGCCATGGAGGTGTCTTGTGTTGTGTAATATAATCAAAATATGGTGAGGCACAATAGCATGAGTGCCAAGGAATTGAAGACGCCGACGCACGAAACTGTACAAGCTTCATCTATACTCTATATTGGCTTCTTTGGTATTTGATTTCCCTCTGCTAAAGCACTGAAAGAGGACATCAAGCCAAACTTCAAAACACCACCATGTAGTTGTAACATCGCTGGTAAGAGTCATAGTTAGGTTGTGTTAGATCCTATACATGATCTATTTTTGTTGGGTCAAATCCTACGTGGTCAACATTGCCGGATTATTTTATTAGAAAAATGTCTTAATTAATATGGTTGAGAGAGAGAGAGTCCTAATAATATATGGCTAGTAGTAGTTGGGTCGGTTTTCATAGAGTTTGTTAGCATCACGTTAGGTGCAAGTTTTAGTCGGTTCACAATCTCCTTTATGTATCGGCCGCTCTGGCCATGTAAGACATATTGGTTTTTATCGATAGTTAATAGATACAGAGAAAACCTCCCATGTTGGGGGACACCAAATATTGTCTTCATTGTTGATCCGTAAGGATTTTGCTGCTGCTGTTGCGCGTGGAGCCGATCTAATCTACTCAACGTTAGTTTTTGATCTTACGGTCTTGCATCTTTGCTCGACCGAAATTTCTTATTGTTGCTGCAAATAGTACTGTGAAAGATTTGGGCCAACAAATGACTCGCCGTCTTGTCAGGTCGCATCACCCGACCTTCGTGGGGTGACAGCCCCGACCTTCGTCATGTGCGTCCGAGCACAGGCAAAACTGCAGGGGCAGCGGTAGATGTGCTGTCGTCCTAGTATAAGGACAACCGCGCCTCGCCCACCTTCGCCTGGATCCATCTCCGTACCACTGTCAGGACACATGAGTTCAGATGTTCAACTAGAATGCTAGAGAGGGATTTTTGCGAAAGTTTAGCTGATATTGTCCTTGGTTTTTGCGTTTGAACTTGGTGCTGTCCATGGTTAAAGAATAATGATGTTCGTTTCTACAGATGGTCTTCCTGTAGATATATCATTCTCCATCCTCTTGGAAGCTTTAGCATTCTAAATGATGAACAAAAACAATATAATGTTAGTGTGACGCTACTTATGTATGCTGGTACCAAGCTTGATGATGTATCGGTGTGCTACACTTGATGATGTATTGGTTGTGCATGTAGCACACGAAGTGTATGTGTATTGTTGTGTGTAATTTTCTTGAATTTCAATAGGATGCGAAGTTCATTTTTTAGAAATTCTGAAGTTCACATGTACCACATATTGAAGAAATTCATCTATGAAAAAATGGACCGCCTAGGCCATTTCACCGACAGCAAAAAATGCCTAAAAATGTCGCGAGACAAAAAACAAAAAAAATTCAAATTGTATAACATAGTAAGTTCGTAGAAAGCCCTGTTCAAGAATTCATCCGATTAACAAATTAACTTGCCGATTAATCGCTACTCATAGGGTCCCCGAGTAGCCGATTACCGATAAATCGTCCGATTAATTGATTAAATGGCCGATTAACTTGCCGATTAGCCTATTAATCCCCTACTCACCAGCCAACCGAGCAGCTACCAGTTAACGATTTCCTCAGCAATGGTAGAAAGTGCAAAAACCATAATTTCTTTTGTAAGTTTAACCATTTCTAAAAAATACCTTGAAGTTCAAATTTAAATAATAGGATGGTTCAATGTTTATTACAAACCTGTGATTTTTTCGGTTACAGTGGAATAAACCAAGAAGTTAAAAAAATAGAGCAGTTCGAAAAGTTTATAAAAGATGGTGCTTCTACATTTTACTAAAAATTTGGAGAAGTTCAAATTTAAATAACATAGAAGTTCAAAATGTTTATTCCAAAACCAAGAAGGTCAAATAAAAAAACAAGCCATTTAAAAAGTTTGTAAAACATATATTTGCCCCTATTTTTTAAGATGTAGAAGTTCAACTTTAAATAATTGAGCAGTTTGATATTTATTACATAACTAGGACTTTTCTCGTTACTAATTAATAACAACAAGAAGTCCAATTTTTTTTTAAAAAATATGAAGTTGTTTAATGTTCATAAAAACTCATATTTTCCCCAATGCTAAATATTAAAACCTAGAAGTTCAATTCCAAAAATAGAGTAGTTCAATGTATATAAAAAAACTCAGGTTTTCACGTTACTAGAGAATAAAACCAAGTAGTTCAATTGGAAAAAGCCTAGCAGTTTGATATTTATTTGAAAAAATCACATTTTTCAAGTTAGTAAAGAATAAAACGAACAAGTTCAATTTCAAATAACGAAGAAGTTCGATGTTTCTTACAAAACTCTAGCTTTCACATTTCTAAAAAGCACACAAATAAGATGAAAAAAAGTTAGAGCGATTCGATGTTTATAAAAAACTCAGACTTTTTTTCGTTACTAAAGTGAAATCAAGAGAAGTTTAAATTGAAAACAGACGGAAGTTCACGTAATTCATGGTGTGTGTTTCGTATGAGAAAATAGGAATAAAAAGGCGAAGTCTAAAAAATTTGTTGCTAGAGGTTCAAGTGCACAGCCCGGGAACGTTCAAAGGTGTATAAATATTCTTATTCCGAGGAACGGTTAAAACAAAATGGTGCATGTTGTTCGAAACAAAAGCTTAACCGTTATGTTTTCGAAATTCTTGTTTTAGAAATAAATGCGAAGTTCACGTTTTAGAAATTCATACGTTCACATGTACCATATACCGAAGAAATTCAAAAATGAAAAAAGGACTGTCTCGGCCATTTCACTGACAACAAAAAAATGCCTAAAAATGTCGCGAGACAAAAAAACAAATCGTAGAAAGTGGAAAATACGATATTTTTGTTTTGTAAAAAGTTATAGTGGGTCGATGTCTATAAAACTCAGATTTTTTCCATTACAAAAGAGAAACAAAGAGAAGTCCAAAGTGATAACTGTCGAAAGTTCACGTACTGCATGGTGTGTGTTTCATATGAGAAAAATACAATAAAAAGGCAAAGTTTAAAAGTTCCGTTGCTAGAAGTTCAAGTGCTTGGCCCAGGAAAGTTCAAAAATTCTTCTGAAAGAGGTTCACTGTGTATTTAGATGTCCAAATGGAAAAAGAAAGCATTTCAAATAAACCAAGAAGTCCAAATTAAAAAATAGAGAAGTTCAATATTTATAAAAAGATAGGTTTCTATTCGTTACTAAAGAATAAAATTTAAAAAGCTCAAATTAAAATAAAAGGAGTAGTTTGATGTTTACAGAAAACTCAAATTCTTTCCATTTCTAGGAAAAATAAATGTCTGAGGTTCAATTTTAAAAAAATGTTTGATGCTTATTTGAAAACATATTTTTTTCTAAGAATAAGACTAAGAAGTTCAATTCAAAATAACAGAGAAGTTCGAAGTATATAAAGAACTCGGATTTGTTGCAAGAAGTTCACGTGCACCTCCGTGCACGGTTCAGAATTTATATTGAGGGACGTTCGACCTCCAATTACATGTTTTAAAATAGCAAAATATGGTGTTCGGCCTTCAATTGTGTGAATTCGACGTACACACAAAAATGCGACACAAGTTCATAGTGAAAACAACGAGAAGTTCAAGTACTGCAAGGAATGCATTTCAGGTGAGAATAAAAATATAGAAAAATAAAAGCATAAAAGGTTTGTTGAAAGAAGTTCAAGTGCTCTGTCTAGGTAAGTTCAAAAATTCTTGCGAGAGATGTTCACCTCGTATTTCCATGTTCGTTTTTTTCCTATAAAAATCGAATACAATTCTTTACTCAAAATATGAAAAGGTGAAGTTCAAATTGAAGTAACAGAGAAGTTCGGAGTATATTAAAACCTAGGATTTAGCTGTTCAAAAAATAAAAAATACAATGCCATTTTTTGCACTTTTAAAAACAACTCACAAACGGAAAAAATGGTTGCTAGAAGTTCAAGTGCTTGGCGAGGAAAAGTTTAAAAAATTCTTGTGAGAGAGGTTCACCGTGTATTTAGATGTCCAAAATACATTAAAAATATGTTATTTTTGTTCTTTAAAATAATTCTATCAAACCAGAGAGAAGTTTAAAGTGATAACAACCGGAAGTTCACGTACTACATGGTGTGTATTTCATATAAGAAAAAGACAATAAAGTGAAACAGTGTGAAGTTCAAACAGACTGCCCCAGAAGTTCAACTACTTCATGCATTGCAAAAAACAGCACATCAAAAACCGAGTGAAGTTCAAACAGACATGCCCGAGAAGTTCAACCACTTCACACAGTGCATTTCCATTCGCGATGAAGGCAGAAATCATGATCTCGTCATTTTCTAATTTATTTCAAAACGCAGGAATATCATTTGTGTAAGTTCAAGTCCTTGGACGGAGAAAGTTAAAAAATATTGTGAGAGGTTTGTACAAAAGGAATATCATTTGTGTAACATTGACGAAATGGATGACAAAATTACAAACAAAAGTACGTCACAGAAGTTCAACGTGAAAACAGCACGAAGTTCAACTACTACACTAAATGAATTTCAGATGAAAAACTTTTAAAATCATCGCGAGTATGAAAAAAGGATCAACACGGGAAAGTTGTGTGCTTACAGCAGCTTTCCACCGGTATCTCACTTGCTCAATTCCGGTGAGTGGATGGAGAGCTACGAGTAGTGGATGGAGAGCTACGAGCCAAAAAATCACGTGAAAAGCTGAGTCAAGTTTAGGTACATGCATCGAGAAGTTCAGGTTCATCACGCGGTGCATTTTTGAAGAATCTATTTTGCGATAAAGGAAGGACGAATGATCTCGCTGTTTTCGAAATTACAAGAAAACGACTAGGAATCAGAGAAAACCATCAACATGGAAAAGTTTGCATTTTCTGTAGTTTTTCAGTGGTATATTATCATTCCGATAAAGTTTGCAGAAATTATGGGGAGAATACGTTTTTAGCCATTTTCAAAATTGACTTAAAACCATTACGAATTGGGAGAAACAATATATACAAAAAAGTTTCGCATTTGTCCAAGCATTCCAACACCATATCTTTTGCTGCATTAAAACGTACGGCTAAAAAATTAGCTCAAAAATACGAACTCAGTGGAACTTGTATCATTTTATAAATTACTTTTAAACCGTTCAAAATTATAAAAACTTTTAACATGAAAAAGTAGCGCATTTTCATAAGCTTTCCAATGCCTTATTATTTGCCTCAATTGGATTAGCCGTTTAGAAACGGCATCGAAAATATGATCTCGGTTGTTCTGTTTGCGAAATTCTATGATTTTCCAAATTACTCTTTATCCATAGGGAATTAGTGCAAGGAGCGGTTTTGCAGCAGCTTTCCAATGCCATATTATTTTCCTCATTCCGATAAACGGTTTAGAAATGCGATCGAAAATACGATTCCCGTTTTTTAATGAGGAAATATAGGTTTTCAAAACTGCTCTTAAACCGCTTACATTTTGCCAAAAAATTAACTTGGGTCATGATACTGGTGTCCATAGCTTTCCAACGGTATATCGCAAGCCCCGTTTGGGCAATGTTGGCGGAAGTTCAACCTAGCAGTGGGAGAAGTTCAAGTCGAACAACTCAGGTAGTAAAATTGCAAAAAACGCAATTTCATCATGACCCGAGAGAAAAATCTGCCAACGAGCGAGATTCCTATTTAAAACCGGTATTTAGTTGCTAAAAACGTTTCTAGATTACACTAACATCATATAGAACACGACTAAACAGAATAATTCGCGGGGGAAGCCACGGTTGCGAAGGTCGGGTTAGTACAGAGGGAAGTCCAGACGCGTTACTCAGGCAGTTCAGGTTGTGATCAGAATATTATTCTGATCCCGTGATCAGAATATTGTTTATGTATATATATGTATATATATATATATATATATATAAAACTGGTCTATTCTGCTAATATTAGCAGAATAGTTATTCGGACAACACTTCCGCACTTCATGCTCAACAGAAGCTAACTGCATCGTCTTTACGTTGGGAACTACAATGCTTCACGGGAGAACTGCTTCATTTTCTGGTATTCCGCCCGCATTTTCTGTGTGGAATCGGGTGTTGCTGTATGATTTAGTTTGTCTCTGCATCTCATTTTATCTCTATTCTTTATAATTTACAGGAAAATCTACTAGAGTGCTTGCAAATCGAGGGATTTGGCGGACGATCTTTCTCTGTTCGTTCGTGTTCGCATCAGATGCGATTTTTTTGTGCTCGGATGTTGTTTATTAGTAGGGATTCTTTAATTGCATTCGTTTTAATCGGTCCGTTCACTCTATAATTTGTTAATTTTTAGGAGTTAGTTTTCAATTCCTGTTAATTTGATTGTGCGGGCAGGTGAGCTTCGTCCGCTCCTCTGTTCTTGTTGATTTTTTGGATTTTGCGCGTCCATGCGTGTTTGAATATTGTAATTAATGTTGCTATAGGTTTGAATTCATTGTATTACGGGTATAATTGTCATTTTTGAATTGCATTTTTTAAATGAAGGCTGATGGTGTTCGTCCAGTTGTCGTGTCTTCCATGTAATTTTTTGCGGGGGTATTTTTCGATAGTTTAGTGGTTGGACAATTTTTAGGAGAGTTAGGGTAGTGCGAGTGAAATTGACACCTCTATTAGTCTACCACATGTCTGGAGTTCTACTGCTTTAATTTTAGTTGTTATGGCAGCTTATGAGATTTCTCTTTTGTTAAACTGCATTCCGTGTGCTAGAGGACTGCATAATGTGCACTTTCGTACTGCATTAGCAGTGTGGTTAATGTTCTATTCTGCTATTAGAATGGATGGTCCATTATATTCTTGTGGTTAGCTGAATAGTTATTATAAGAATTTTTTTTGAACTGCATACTATGAGAATTGTTTTTGAACATCATATGTTAACTGCAAAGTTTCGACCATTCACATTTCCTTGTTAGTGTTCAGAGGACTGCTTTTTATTATTTATTAGTACCACACTATGTTTTTGAGAGAACTGCATTACTTCTAACAGCAACTTGTCTAAAAAGGATGATAAAATGATGCAGTTGAGGTTGCATACTTTAAATAAGCATCGTTCAAAGTGTCTGATGGATATAATTTTAAAAGCATACAGCATAAGCAAATCATTAGAAATATTGGTTTCTTTATATTAGATAGCCTCAAGTGCAAATATTGAAACTTGAGGGAGTCTTCTTATTTTGTAGAAAAACACCATGCCCACTTCTCCGACCTCAAAGCCATTCTAGGAGACAAAATCTTTCCAACCAGTAGTTATGTTGATGCAGTCTTCAGAGTCGATGTGGTAGTCAGCTTGCATGTCTGCATACCCATTCTTGTGTTGTGTCTCCAAAGTAACCTTCCCTGAACTCGGAGCAGGAAATTTTATTGTGGATGGCAGTTTCTACATATTGGAGTGGGTGGAAAAAGAATTTTATAAGTAAACAGCAAATGTTTTTCTTTATACTTAGGATGATCTGTTTATGTTGACTTAAGTACTTACATATATATGACTGCTATTTTCTAAAGTAGTTGCAATGTATGAACAAACTTATATACGAAATTGACCTCTAGTTTTACTAGGATATATATTATACTGCATGTTTGTACTGCAAGGTCAGTTACGGTGTACTTCGCCAGCATGTGAAGAGAACTACAACGCTGATCTACTGACCCTTTTTTGTTTGTGTGTTGGGGTTCTGATAAACCAGTGTCGATACCTGGTGTGGTACTGAAGAAAAATAGGTGGAAGCATCTAGTCTTAATAGCTAACCAATCTGAACAACAATACAAATTCTTTTTTGTTTTTTGTTAACACTATGAACAAATTGATTGAACTATATATTCAGATGTGGATTTGCAGGCTAGATTATGTCCAAAATTGTGAGGGGAAAAATATACCCAACTTTCCTGCAGATCTGCGATTGTGAGGCGATGAAGAAATGGCGCCCGAAACCCCCTGTCGAGTATCATCAGGCACCCGAGCATGCTGCGCCACTCGGTGTTGGTGAGCTCTAGAACTTCTGCGTACATGCATGTGTCCGCTACCGGCGCCATCCTTGCCAAACACCCGCAGTTACAGTCCATGGCGGGTTCAGTGGAATTCCAGAGAAGAGCTAGGGATGGGATGAACCCCGGATCTACGATTTGAAGAAAAAAAGAGGAACGAGGGGAGGAGTTGTGTTAGTCTGGAGCACAAATGGATTCGTTTTTATGCAACCAATTGATCAACGGAAGTAATAAATGTTGTGGTTGGTGTTAGGTGGTGGGTTGGTTATGTTTTAATGTACGCGAATGCATTTGAGAAGCAACAGGACTGCTTACTTAAAAATAGCGAACTGCATTGTCATATCATGACGAACTGCGGAACGCATGGTTGTGCCTGTGTTTGTGTATGGTATGTGGGATTTTTTTTAAATTTCAGTGGCCTCTCTTTTGTGTGTTGGGCCTGTGTTCGGGTAGTGAAAACGCATTGGGCCCAAGTCGGCCTGTGAGCACGGTTGGTTCCGGGTGCGTTGTGTACGACCAAATGTTTAGTCCCACCTCACCCGCGGAAGGCGCGCCTGACCTGTTTATAAGCGCTGGCGAGGCAACCGTGTCGAACTCTTCTAGTTACTTATCTGGAGCGCTTATACATGGCGCTCGCTGCTTTATGCTCCCTGACTTGTGGGCCTATGTGTGCCCGGCCCCATGCATCGTGGCTCAGAACGACTCGCCTGCTGTGGGCGTAGGTCTACTACAAGACTGGCTGGGGCCGGTTGCACCTGGGTGGTCAATTTTTTGAATAGTTTCCGTCATGTATTTTTTTCAATGTCGGGGCGTGCACTACTTTAGTACATCATCCGTGCACTACATTGATCAGGGTTCTATACTGCATGTGCACGCATTCCGTACTACATGTACAGTTCTCATTTTTGTTTCCGTGTTTTTTCTCTTATCTAATCTTTTTTCCAATGTAGGGCAGTGCACTGCTTAGTAAATCATATGTGTACTGCATTGATTATGTTTCTGTACTACACGTTCATATATTTCCGCACTAGATATACAGGTCTCATTTTTCTTTTTGTATTTTTGCTCTTATGTATTCTTTTTTCAAATCTAGGGGCGTGCGCTGCTTTGTAGGGTATGTGTAAACTTCATTCGACGGAGTCTGTATTGCATTCGTACACAATTTGCACTGCATGCGTCCTATTTGCACACTGCATCTTATTTCATTTTGTGCACTGCTCAAATCTAATGATACATAAGCAAACAACAGAGAACAAATTATCACAAGCATTCTGTACGACAAGTTCATCATCAGCAAACTAAGTTGAACAGAAAGCAATCTAACATAATCAAAGTTCATCATTACAAGCGATTCTGCATGGGAAGCAAACTAAGTTCAGCAAAAGAAAATGATAACAAGCAAACTAACGATACATAAGCAAACAACATAAAGCAAAATTGATGATAATTCTAAAAAGACGCTGGCATTGTTGGCTCTTGGCCGACACCATCTTCTTATTCACCAGTTAGTGTCTCCCCATCCCCAGCTGCTCCTGGCACGCTTATTGGGGGCTCCTCCTTCTCCAGCTTTGCATGACGAAGCCCGTGCTGGGTGAGGGTGATGCGGTTACATATGTCATACGCTGCTTAGGCGTCCTTTGCCGTGTACTCGATGTGCCTCATGGACAGAGGCAGGATGGCCCAGCGCTTGTGTTCGTCATCGGTGATCTTCTTTTTCATGTTGTTGTAGTAGTCGTCGATGAGCATGCCGGAGACGTATCCAAGGGAGTCCAACTCCTTGGTTGCCTCGGGCACCCTCCTCTCCTTCTGGATGTCGACGAAGTTGGCGACCTCCAGATTGACGCGCTCTAGCCTGGTTTTTTCTGTGTCGATGGGGAAGCCTGCAAATGTGTACCTGGGGTTGGCGAGGAAGTTGTCGAAGATGGTGCATCTTTCAGCGGTGCTTAGTTGAAGAGCATCACTGGGTGATTCTTGCTGATGGAGAGTTGGCAGAGGGCGGGTTTCTGCGTTCCTTTAGGATCGTTGTTGTACTTGAGATCAATGCCGACAATCTTGTGGCGCTGGAGGCTGAGGTGGCGCTCGTACTGCTAGAGGGAGATCACCATTTGCTTCTTGTCGTTGGTGTGGATGACGTGCAACTTGGTGTTGCCGTGGGCCACCACGCCCTTGTACTCGTCGGTGAACGCCATCGCCGATAGTAGGGTTTGGTGTTTTTGCGTGGATCTCAATGTGATGGAGCGATTTGGTGGCAGCGTAATGGATACTTGTGTTGTTGTGGATGAGAAGGCATTTGGTAGGGGTCTGAAATTAAGGGGAGGGCGCGGGGTGGGATGGACGCATCGGATGAACTGCACGATCTCGCTGACGATGCGGTTGTGCAGATCGTGGGTTGGTGTTGCGTCTGTGATCATGGGCTTATGGCGATGGAACCGCTCCGATTGGGTGGTTGTATGGAACATGGATTTTTTTAACGTGGTTTCATTTCATTTTTGACCAGTAAATTTTTTTATCCACCACTTTCTGTGCGAACGGGCATTTGTCACGTTTATATGTATCCTGTGTGATAATGAAACTGTATTGGTTATAGTTCTGTATTACATCGTCTACAATACAGGTGCGTACTTCACCATTTTTTGCGTGTCCTTGCTGCAGCCCCTTAAAAAGTACAATGTATTCCGCAATTTTATGAGTTTTTCTCTGTGTTCTATACCGTGTATTTATTCATGTAGGTAATCCGGAACTGGATTGCTATACCATACTGCATCATGTAACGAAATGCACTACATTTTTCTAGTGCTGCGTACTGCATCTGTTTTTTGCCTGTACTTACTGTAGTCACTGGTACGTGAGGGGTAGGGGGGTTGGGGGCCTTTTTTGGTGTGGCAGTTATTTGAAGGTAGTGAAGACGCATTGGGCCGAAGTCAGCCTATGAGCATGGCTGGTTCCCGGTGCATTTTGTGCGGCCTAATGTTTAGTCTCACCTCGCTCGCGGAAGGCGCGCCCGACCTGTTTATAAGCGCTGGCGAGGCAGCCATGTCGAACTCCTCTGGTTACTCCGCGGAAGGCACGCCCGACCTGTTTGGGCGCTTATACACGGCGCTCGCTGCTCTATGCTCTCTGACCCGTGGGCCCATGTGTGCTCGGCCCAATGCATCGTGGCTCATAGAGACTCGCCTGCTGTGGGCGTAGGTCTACTACGAGACTGGCTGGGGCCGGTTGCACCTGGTTGGTCAATTTTATTAATATTTTCAATCATGTATTTTTTTTCAATGTCGGGGCGTGCACTACTTAAGTAAATCATCTGTGCACTGCATTGATCAGGGTTCTGTACTGCATATGCACACATACCATACTACATGTACAGTTCTCATTTTTGTTTTCGTGTTTTTGATCTTATGTAATCTTTTTTTCCAATGTAGCGGAGTGTACTGCTTAGTAAATCATACATGTACTGCATTGATTATGTTTCTGTACTGCACGTTCATATATTTCTGCACTACATATACATGTCACATTTTTCTTTTTGTGTTTTTGCTCTTATGTATTCTTTTTTCAAATTTAGGGGCGTGCACTGCTTTGTTGGGTATGTGTAAACTTCATTCGACAGTGTCTATACTGCATTTGTACACAATTTGCACTGCATGCGTCCTATTTGCACACTGCATCTTATTTCGTTTTGTGCACTACTCGAATCTAATGATACATAAGCAAACAACAGAAAACAAATTATCATAAGCATTCTGTACGACAAGTTTATCATTAGCAAACTAAGTTGAACAGAAAGCAATCTAACATAATCAAAGTTCATCATTACAAGCGATTCTGCATGGCAAGCAAACTAAGTTCAGCAAAAGCAAATGATCACAAGCAAACTGACGATACATAAGCAAACAACATAAAGCAAATTTGATGATAATTCTAAAACGACGCTGGCATTGTTGGCTCTTGGCCGGCACCATCTTCTTCTTCACCAGTTAGCGTCTCCCCATCCCCAGCTGCTCCTGGCGCGCTACTTGGGGGCCCCCTCCTTCTCCAGCTTTGCACGATGAAGCCCATCCTGGGTGAGGGTGATGTGGTTCCATATCTTGTACGCTGCATAGGCATCCTTTGCCGCGTACTCGATGTGCCTCATGGACAGAGGCAGAGTGGCCCAGCGCTTGTGTTCGTCGTCGGTAATCTTCTTCTTCATGTTTTTGTAGTAGTCATCGATGAGCATGCCAGAGACGTCTCCAAGGGAGTCCAACTCCTTGGTTGCCTCGGGCACACTCCACTCCTTCTTGATGTCGATGAACTTGGCGACCTCTAGATTTACGCGCTCTAGCCTGGCTTTGTCGCCATCGATGGAGAAGCCTACAAAGGTGTACCTGGGGTCCATGAGGAAGTGGTCGAAGACGGTGCACCTTTCAGCGGCGCTCAGTTGGAAGAGCAGGACCGGGTGATTCTTGCCGATGGAGAGTTGGCAGAGGGTGGGTTTCTGCGTCGCTTCAGGCTCGTTGTTGTACTTGAGATCAATGCCGACGATCTTGTGGCGCTAGAGGCTTAGGTGGCGCTCGTACTGTGCGAGGGAGATCGCCATCTTCTTCTTGTCGTTGGTGTGGATGAGGGGTTAGAGATGAGGGCGGGCCCCGCGGTAAGTGAGAGAGAGAGAGAGGGAAGGGTCCGGTCGGGCGACCGGTCGCGAGGGGATTCGGGTGCGGGCGCGGCTGGGGC
>NW_024117835.1:0-8527 GCF_003073215.2 Triticum urartu | reverse complement strand
TCTATTTTCCATCATACAAGTTTCCAATCTATTTTATTTTGCAATCCTTACTTTCAATCTATATCATAAAAATACCAAAAATATTTATCTTATTATTATCATCTCTATCAGATCTCACTCTTGCAAGTGGTCGTGAAGGGATTGACAACCCCTTTATCGAGTTGGTTGCGACGTTCTTATTTGTGTGTGTAGGTACGAGGTGACTTGGGTGTGGTCTCCTACTGGATTGATACCTTGGTTCTCAAAAACTGAGGGAAATACTTACACTGCTTTACTGCACCACCCTTTCCTCTTCAAGGGAAAACCAACGCAGTGCTCAAGAGGTAGTAGGAGCTCGGGCAGGAAAGCGTCATTCGGCAAGACAACCCAAACGACATCAGTGCCCGAGCCAGTGGTCCAGCAGACTGGAGATCTCAATCGGGCTTCCGTCACTTTTGCTGATCCCGTGTCGACTGGACGCCCATCAGCATCGACTGCCCAAGACCCTGCTTCATCTGTTCAACCTCATGCCTCAGACCCTCAAATTGCTGCGACTGTTCCACCGTCTCCTCTGTTCGTCACCCATCATGTTCCGAAGGATCAAGCAAGCGCTGCTAAGGAAGCTATACGCCAAACAGGCCTGATGATGGAGCAGATGAAGACGGCGCATGAGACCAGCCAAGCTGCCTATGATGCCAGTGATGCTCTCCAAGCCAATGTCCAGGTTAGTTGATTTCTGACTGACCCTCCGACTTGATGCTTGAGAACTGTTGTTTTCTTATTTGTAAGATGTCCGTGGATGATCGTTTTCACACTTTCAAACTTCATGTGCATCTGTTCACCCACTAGGTGCGTTCTTTTATTACACAATCTTCTTCTCTTGAATCAACGCCGAGTGAACTTTCGAGTCAATGGGAGCACGCAGAGTGCACCCATTGGTGTAGTTCCCGAGACCGTCGTCGAATGTTTGATTCAGCGGGGGTCTTAAATCTGTGTTGATAAAAAAATCCACTCGGTCTTGAACGGATCCTGTCAAGTGAATTCTTAAACCAGTGGGGGCACACCAAGTGCACCCATAGGGTGTAGTCCCCGAGACCGTGGTCGACTGCGGGCAGTCAGCCGTGGTCTGAGACCTATTATTTTTTTTGAGCGACTGGACTGAACAAGTCGAGTACCAGTGGGGGCACGCCAAGTGCACCCACTAGGTGTAGTCCCCGAGACCGTGCTCGACTGCGGGCAGTCAGCCGTGGTCTGAGGCCTTTTATTTTTTTTGAGCGACTGGACTGAACAAGTCGAGTACCAGTGGGGGCACGCCAAGTGCACCCACTAGGTGTAGTCCCCGAGACTACTGTTGAATGTTTGATTCTACAGTAGTCTTAGAATTCTTTTCACTAGGAAGCAAATAATCTTTGATTATGTCCACTGATATATCTTACTGACTTCAGAAATCATGTGAGCTCATATCCCAATTTGCTGAATTCGAGAGGAAGCAGATCCAGCTCAATCTTGACTTGGAGTTAGCCAAGTAGAACTTGTAGAAGGCCAAAGACGAAACAGCTGGTATGGAAGGTAAAAACTCGTCGACTGTGAGATTGGGATGTCTCCCGAGTCATCTCCTCATTCCTCTTTCTAAACCGAGTGTTGTTTGTTATATATTTTTTTAGAGAAAATGAGGCAGGCTCTGGCACGGAAGGACCTTGATCTTGCCGCAGCACAGAAGGAGGCTCAGGAGAAAACAACACTTGCCAACATGAAGCTGACTTCAGTCGGGGCGTTAGAGGAAGACAACACCAAGCTGAAGACTGCTCTTACCGAAGCTAACAAAGAAGTGACCCATCCGAAGAAGGACAAAGTAGCCTTGAATGACAAGATTGAAGATCTCTCTCGAAAGAGAAACGACCTGGGGGCTTATCTGGGGGGACTCGCCAAGAAGTTGTTCCTCATGCTGGAAGGTATTTTCTCTTGGTCGATGGGTTTCACCTTACAGTTGTTGGTTCTCCAGACAATTCTTTGACTCATCATTTTGTTGTGCAGAATTTTTCCAGAACTTTGAAGAGGAGACTGGATGGATCGAGGCGAACTTGGATCCCATCAACTCTCCCATTCAGGATGAAGCCGCCATGAACATGCTCCGACTGGAATCTCATCTCGCCAGAGTCATGGATTATCTGGCTCGACTGAAGGTGGCAGTTTCTCAAGTCGACACGGAGCTCTGGCCGAAGGTAAGCTTCCAGAATGACCTCGAGTCTCTGATGACTCAACTCAACGAGATTCCCGGTCGAGTGCAGGAATGGAAGAAGTCTTCCGCCCAATGTGGTGCTGATGTGGCTCTGTGCCTGGTCCGTGTCCACTTCAAGGAGGCCAAGGAAGAGAAGCTGGCAGCGCTCAAAGTTGCCAACACCAAACATCACCAGTTTCAGTCCTTCATGGAGACCTTCATTGATGTGGACACTCGCATTGCAGATGGAATCGACTTGGACGAGTTTGTCAAGCCAGCCAGTCCTCCCCCATAGGAGTGAACAAACTTTAAGTCTTAATTCAATTTGCCTCGGAATACCGAGTGATTTTGTAACCGTTAAAACTCCTTCGGGCTGGATGCCCGAGCACTTTTATCTGCGGTTCTGAACTTTGAGATTTATCTAAACTTTGTTGTTTTTGAATCTCTTAACTCTGAGTGGAACGTGATTCTTCAGTCTGAATTGTCACTGACTCTGTGATGCAGCTCTGTCGAGTGGACCATGGACAAGGGCACTTGGTGCCGTCCATGACCCACACCTCGTCGTCCTTGCGGATCGGGATGGAACGGACGTTATACTTGTGTCGCAGCTCCGTCGAGTGGGTCGTGGACAAGAGCACTTGGTGATGTGCACGACCTGCACCTCGTCGTCCTTGCGGATCGGGGTGGAGCGGACGTTATACTTGTGTTGCAGCTCCATCGAGTGGGTCGTGGACAAGGGCACTTGGTGTTGTGCACGACCTGCACCTCGTCGTCCTTGCGGATCGGGATGGAGCGGACATTATACTTGTATCGCAGCTCTGTCGAGTGGGTCATGGACAAGAGCACTTGGTGCTGTGCACGACCTGCACCTCGTCATCCTTGCGGATCAGGCTGGAGCAGACGTTATACTTGTGTCACAGCTCCGTCGAGTGGGTCCTGGACAAGAGCACTTGGTGTTGTGCACGACCTGCACCTCGTCGTCCTTACGGATCGGGATGGTTTTTAACTTAGGCAAGTACGAGACTGCAGCTAAGCCCCCGAGTGGGAGGATTGCTCTCCACTCGGTAGGATTTTTTAAACTTAGGCGAGTACGAGACTGCAGCTAAGCCCCCGAGTGGGAGGATTGCTCTCCACTCGGTAGGATTTTTTAAACTTAGGCGAGTACGAGACTGCAGCTAAGCCCCCGAGTGGGAGGATTGCTCTCCACTCGGTAGGATTTTTTAAACTTAGGCGAGTACGAGACTGCAGCTAAGCCCCCGAGTGGGAGGATTGCTCTCCACTCGGTAGGATTTTTTAAACTTAGGCGAGTACGAGACTGCAGCTAAGCCCCCGAGTGGGAGGATTGCTCTCCACTCGGTAGGATTTTTTAAACTTAGGCGAGTACGAGACTGCAGCTAAGCCCCCGAGTGGGAGGATTGCTCTCCACTCGGTAGGATTTTTTAAACTTAGGCGAGTACGAGACTGCAGCTAAGCCCCCGAGTGGGAGGATTGCTCTCCACTCGGTAGGATTTTTTAAACTTAGGCGAGTACGAGACTGCAGCTAAGCCCCCGAGTGGGAGGATTGCTCTCCACTCGGTAGGATTTTTTAAACTTAGGCGAGTACGAGACTGCAGCTAAGCCCCCGAGTGGGAGGATTGCTCTCCACTCGGTAGGATTTTTTAAACTTAGGCGAGTACGAGACTGCAGCTAAGCCCCCGAGTGGGAGGATTGCTCTCCACTCGGTAGGATTTTTTAAACTTAGGCGAGTACGAGACTGCAGCTAAGCCCCCGAGTGGGAGGATTGCTCTCCACTCGGTAGGATTTTTTAAACTTAGGCGAGTACGAGACTGCAGCTAAGCCCCCGAGTGGGAGGATTGCTCTCCACTCGGTAGGATTTTTTAAACTTAGGCGAGTACGAGACTGCAGCTAAGCCCCCGAGTGGGAGGATTGCTCTCCACTCGGTAGGATTTTTTAAACTTAGGCGAGTACGAGACTGCAGCTAAGCCCCCGAGTGGGAGGATTGCTCTCCACTCGGTAGGATTTTTTAAACTTAGGCGAATCAGGTTCGCGGCTAAGCCACCCACTGGGGGATTTTGAACACACAACTTGAAAGGATAACAATCATTAAGGCACCACAAAAATCTTGTTTTTGATAAGCAAAATGAACGATTCTTATTACAACTCGCTGACCCGAGTGCTTAAGTGTTAAAAGGGCGGAGCAGATCCGCGTTCCAGGCGCGTGGCTCATCTTTCTTGTGTTCCACATTATAAAGGTGATAAGCTCCGTTGTGGAGCACCTTGGTGATGATGAAGGGACCTTCCCAAGCAGTAGCAAGCTTGTGAGGTCGTTGCTAATCCACTCGGAGTACCAGGTCTCCTTCCTGAAATGCTCGACCTCTCACGTTTCTGGCATGGCATCGACGGAGGTCTTGCTGATAAATGGTCGACCGGATCAAAGCCATCTCTCTCTCTCTTCTTCCAGGAGGTCAACAGCATCCTACCGAACTTGCTCTGCTTCGGCTTCTGAGAAAAGTTCTACTCGGGGCGCGTTGTGGAGCAAGTCACTTGGCAGCACGGCTTCAGCCCCATAGACCATAAAGAAGGGGGTCCTGCCGGTCGACCGATTTGGCGTTGTTATCAATCCCCAAAGAACGGAAGGCAATTTGTCTACCCAAGCGCCTGCTGCATGCTTGAGGTCACACATCAACCGGGGTTTCGGCCCTTGGAGGATCAAACCATTTGCTCTCTCTGCCTGTCCATTCGACTACGGATGCACGACAGACGCGTAGTCGACACGAGTACCCTGGGAAGCGCAGAATGCTCTGAACTCATCAGAATCGAAGTTGGAGCCATTATCCATGATAATACTGTGAGGGACTCCATATTTGAACATCGGCTCCCTGATAAAACTGATGGCAGTGCTTGAGTCGAGATTCTTGATAGACTTGGCTTCGATCCACTTAGTGAACTTGTCGACTGCTACTAACAAATAAGTGAAACCACTTCTGCCAGTCCTCAGGGGTCCAACCATATCCAACCCCGAGACAGCGAATGTTCAGACGAGTGGAATGGTCTTCAAAGCTGAAGCGGGCTTGTGAGACATGTTGGAGTAGAACTGGCAGCCCTCACACTTGTCGACTATTTCTTTTGCCATTTCATTTGCACATGCCCAGTAAAAACCTACTCGGTATGCTTTGGCCACGATTATCTGAGAGGACGCATGGTGACCACAGTTCCCTGAGTGGATATCATTGAGAATCATTCAACCTTCCTCTGGGGTAATGCATTGTTGAGCAACTCCAGTCACACGCTCCCTGTACAGTCGACCACCTATCACAGTGAAGGCTTTGGATCGACGGACGATCTGACGGGCCTCATCCTCATCCTTTGGAAGTTCTTTTCTGAGAATGTATGCAACATATGGCACTGTCCAATCTGGGGTGATAACCAAAACCTCCATGATCAGGTCGACCACGGCTGGAATTTCAACCTCAGTCGAGTCGGTGGAACTTTTCGGTTGCGCGGGGTCTTCCGTGAAAGGATCCTCTTGAACTGACGAAGTGTGGAGATGTTCCAAAAACACATTGTTGGGAATAGACTCACACTTGGAACCTATCTTCACCAAATCATCAGCTGCTTGATTCTTGACTCGGGGTATGGGGTGGAGCTCTACCCCCTCAAACTTCTTTTCCAACTTCCTCACTGCATTGCAATAGCCAGTCATAGTTGGGCTCCTGATATCCCATTCCTTCATCACTTGATTGACCACCAAATCTGAGTTGCCGTAAACCATCAGGCGGCGGACGCCGAGTGAAATGGCCATACTCAACCCATACAGAAGTGCCTCATATTCAGCCTCATTGTTGGAGGAATCAAAGTGAATTTGGAGAACATAACTGAGTTTGTCGCCTCATGGGGATACCAGGACCACCCCAGCACCAGAACCATTCAGCATCTTGGACCCATCAAAGAACATAGTCCAATGTTCCAAATGAACTTGAGTCGGTTGTTGTTGCTCACTCCACTCGGCGAGAAAATCTGCTATTGCTTGGGACTTGATTGCTTTCTTTGCCACAAACTTGATATCCAACGGAAGGAGTACAATCGCCCACTTCGCCACTCGACCAGTTGCATCTCTGTTGTTTAGAATTTTTGATAATGGAGCATCACTGACAACTGAAACCGAGTGATCTGAGAAGTAATGTGCAACTTTCTTTGCCATCAGATAAATCCCATAAACCAACTTCTGATAATGAGGGTATCTCTGCTTGGACAGGGTTAAGACTTCAGAAATATAATACACTGGGCGCTGAACTTTGAAGGCTTTGCCTTCTTCCTCCCGCTCGACCGTGAGCATCGTACTGAAAACTTGTCCAGTGGCTGCGATATAAAGCAGTGCACTTTGCTGATTGGAGCAGCAAGCACCGGCTGGGTGGAAAGCAGGGTTTTGAGTTTTGCAAATGCTGCGTCAGCTTCAGGAGTCCACTCGAACTTGTCAGACTTCTTCATTAGTCGGTAAAGAGGCAATGCCTTTTCATCGAGATGAGAAATGAATCGGCTCAATGCGGCCAGGCAACCGGTAAGTTTCTGGACATCATGCACACACACTGGCCGTTTCATTCGGAGAATTGCACCAATTTTTTCTGGGTTTGCATCGATCCCTCGTTCAAAAATGAGAAAACCGAGTAACTTTCCTCCTGGGACTCCAAATGTGCACTTTGATGGATTAAGCTTGATATCATATCTTCTTAGATTGGCAAAGGTTTTGGCGAGGCCAGTCAGTAGGTCGAAACCTTTACGTGACTTGACCATGATGTCATCCATGTATGCGTCCACATTCCGACTGATTTGAGTGAGCAGACACTTCTAAATCATGTGCATGAATGTGGCACCAGCATTCTTGAGACCAAAGGGCATGGTAACATAGCAAAAGCACCTGAATGGGGTGATAAAAGCTGTTTTTATTTCATCAGGACCATACAATCGGATCTGATTGTATTCGTATCTGATTGTATCCCGCGGTCGAGTCAACAATTTGATCTATGCGGGGCAGAGGGAAATGATATTTCGGGCAGGCCCGATTGATATGTTTGAAGTCGATGCACATGCGAAGTGAATCGTCCTTTTTGGGGACCAGGACAACATTGGCAAGCCACTCGGAGTGGTATATCTTGCGAATGAACTCAGCTGCCAGAAGCCAAGCCACCTCCTCACCAATTGCTTTCCTCTTCTCCACGGCGGACCGACAGAGATGCTCTTTGACAAGTTTTGCTTTCGGGTCAACTCGCAAACGGTGCTCAGCCAGTCCCCTGGGTACACCTGGCATGTCAGAAGGTTTCCATGCAAAGATGTCCCAGTTCTCATGGAGGAACTGGATGAGTGCTTCTTCCTATTTGCTATCGAGTGTTGTTGAAATATGAGTCGGAGCAGCATTAGGATCGGTCGGGTGAACATGAACTTGTTTCGTTTCACTGGACGACTGAAATGAAGATTCTGAAACGCATTCTTCTGGTACTCTTACATTTCTACTGCTGCCATCTATTCATCGGCAATCTTTGAGCCTTTCTGTAAACATTCCTCTACTTTCTGATGATTCCCAATGATCGTAATCACGCCTTTGGGCCCAGGCTTCTTTAGCTTGAGGTATACATAACATGGTCGAGCCATGAAGCGAGTATACGCAGGTCTGCCCAAAATAGCATGATAAGCACTGTGAAAATCCACAACTTCAAATGTCAACTTTTCCTTGCGATAATTCTTTCAATCGCCGAAAACCACGTCATGGGTGATCTGGCCAAGTGAATCAGTTTTTCCCTAGGAATGACCCCGTGGAAGCGCATATTGCTTTCACTGAGCTTGGATGTCGGGATGCCCATCTCTCGGAGGGTCTCAGCATATAGAATGTTCAAACCACTGCCACCATCCATGAGGACCTTGGTCAGTCGGGTGCCTCCGATGACCGGGTCGACCACCAACGCTTGCCGCCCTGGGGTAGCAACACGTGCCGGATGATCTGACTGGTCGAATATAATGGGAGTCTTTGACCACTTCAAATGTGTTGGCGTTGCCGGAGCAACCATGTTCACTTCTCTGTTAATGACTTTCAATCGACTTTTCCTCTCAACATCAGCAAAAATCATCAAAGTGGCGTTGATGTTGGGGAAACCATCATCTTCCTCTTTGTCTTCATCCTTATCAGACTTTTTCTATTTCTCTTTGGACTGACCCTCTCGGAATTGCTGAATAAGGAGTCGACATTGTCAAGTGGTATGCTTGGGATAAATCAGGTTTCCTTCTTCATCCACTTTGGTGTGTAAATGATACGGCAGGTCCAACACATCCTTTCCTGCT
>NW_024117834.1:0-15384 GCF_003073215.2 Triticum urartu | reverse complement strand
TCCGGAGGAGTCTATAAAGGGGTCGTGATTTTTCTCCAAGCTGGGAGATGAACCGACTTAGGGCAACCGTAGATCCAACAATTTGCTGGACTTCACGTATTGTCTTTGGCGGATCGAGTTCAACGAGGGCCTTGATCTTTTCTGGGGTTGCTTCTATGCCTTGTTGAGAGACAATGAAAATAGGGATAAAGACCACCAAGTGGCCATAGATTCAAGGGGCCGGCTACAAAGATAGTTGGCGAGCAGTGACTTGTAACCCATCCATCATGATCCCCAGACACTCACGGTCGTGCTGTCTAGACAGCATGCACATTGACGCAGAAATGCAAGAAATTTAGAAGAAGAATTATAGGCCCGTCTAGGAAAGACCCTCTCGATCACCATCTTATTACGGGTTGTCCAGAGCGTCCAAGATAATGCCACAAACACAAGCCAAAAGCGGCACCTATTCCTACGTGTCTTATTAGATCTAGTTTGAAGGAACCTAGCCAGGTCCAGTGCCTCCCAGACAGACCCGGAGCCTCACAAACAAAATTCCGGAGAACTCTTACAGTCATGCAAGAGAAGAGGATGTGGGTTCCCGTCTTTAGGACACCACAAAGAGGACACCACCCATTCCCCGGGCCGTGCCTCTTGATCACCTCCGTCCCAGATGGCAGGCAATCCCTCAACAATTGCCACACCAAAAAATGGATCTTCAAATGCAAGGGCGCCTTTCGTAGAGGGGAGGTCGAGGCAATAGTAGGCCCCAGGTACAGAGCATCATATGCCGAGATGACAGAGAACACACACGAAGGTGCGAGACACCTGGTTACATTGTCCAGATAATCCGTGAGCACCGACGGCAGGGTAGACCACAAATTTGTCCACTCTACAATCTCCACCTGCCCAAATGACCGTCAGAAAAAGACATTCCAATGGCCATTATGGGCAGTCGTAGAGACCAACACCATCGAATCCGCACAAATGGCAAACAAGTTTGGGAACCCCTTACGCAATGGGACTCCACCAACCCATGGGTCAAGACAAAATACGGTAACCTAGTGCTAAATACTGATATTCCTACTCCTTTTCATACAAGAGATTTCAGATTTGACTTGAATTGGGTGAAGCACCCTGACTTTACCTCCCTAGTTGCTAAAATTTGGTGGAAACCTGTGAGTTCTGAATATCCTATATATGTATTGAATATCAAACTAAAAAGATTTTATTTTTTTAGTATGGGGATCCAATGCCTTTGGGAATGCTAGGAAAGGGAGAAAAAACTAAGAGAAGAATTAGAGCATCTTGAAAACTAGAGGATACTGAACACTCTACCCTGAGTTGTATAGTAGGAAATTTGATATTTTTGTAGAATTACAAAATTTGTTAATTGAAGAGGAGATTACTTGGTTACAAAGTTCTCATTAAACCTAGTTATTAAAAGGGGATAAAAATACTTCTTATTTTCATAGAATTGTGAATGGGAGAAGGAGAAAGAACATAATTTTCTCTATTAATGTTGGTGATGTAACTATTGAAGGAACCAGTGATTTACTTGCACATGCTACTAGTTTCTATAAGACAGTGTTTAGACATGCTAATGGGAATCTTTTTAGCCTGGATGCTAATGTGTGGCATAGCAGTGAGAGATTAGCTGATATTGGTAACTTCATTCTGACTAGACATTTTTTCTGAAACAGAGATTTAAAATGCCCTTTTTTCATGAAACCTAATAAGCCACCAGGCCCTGATAATATTCATATTGAATTCTTTCAATACTGTTGGGAGATTGTTAAGGTTGATATAATGAAGTTATTTTAGTGGTTTCATGAAAATAAACTTGACATGCAACATTTCAATTATGGGATCATAACCCTTTTGCCAAAAATGGTTGGAGGTAATAAGGTACAACAATTTAGGCTGATATGTCTTTTCCGTTGCATTTACGAGCTTATTACAAAGGTTCATACTATTAGGTTTGAACCTTTGTGGATGTGCTTTTTAGTAGGCATTAGAATGCATTCATAAAAAGAGGTACATAATGGATGAGATTATGTCTCTTCATGAGATCTTGCACCACCTTACAAAAGAAGAACCCTGGTATTGTGTTGAAGTTGGTTTTTGGGAAGACGCACGGCAAAGTAAATTGGAATTTCTTGTTACATTGTCATACTATGATGAGAGGTTTTGACCATAAATGGGTTGACTAGACCAGGAAGATTCTTGTGGGTGGTATTTCTAGTGTTAAACTCAATGATGTGTTGGGCCATGTTTTCAAAGCTCCAAAGTGGTACGGTAGGGTTATCTCCTTTCTCCTTTCACTACTGCAGGATGCTACTAACGTGACACTACGATTAGAGACCCTTCGAGAAACTGTGTGCGATGCCATAATCGCAAACGATGCTGTATGAAAACCGTCAAAAAAGGTGAAAACGTTTGTAATGGAGGATGCATCAAACACGGTTCAGATTTTAGTTGCATGTGCGATCCAGGGCATATGGTTCAGTCCAATGAATAGTTTGCGATGGGGCGGAACAAAAGAAACGGGCAGTCTGATGAAGGCGTGTGCGATATAGAGCATACAGTTCACTCGGATGAACTGTTTGTGATTAGGCAACACAAAAGAAACGGACAGTCATATGAAGGTGTGTGCGATATACAGCATACGGTTCACTCAGATGAACTGTTTGTGATTAGGCAAGGCAAAAGAAATGGTCAGCCAGATCAAGGTGTGTGTGATTGAGGGCATACGCTTCAGAAGGATTAACTGTTTGCGATTAGGCAACATAACAGAAATGGGTAAGCCAGATCAAAGTGTCTGCGATTGATGGCGTACACTTCACATGGATGAACTGTTTGCGATTAGCCACAACAAACTGAAACAGTTAGATAGATCAACGTTTATGCGCTAGACGGGCACACCCATTCTAATTAAAAGATGTGTGATGACATTGCCTATTGCGGTGCACCCTACGGTGCAAACACCACGTTCGCGGCCGAGAAGGCGTACGTGCCCACGTCACGCCTTCCGGGAATAGTGCCGCACTTATAATCGTCAGTAAATTTTGAGCATGCGTCCCGTCACATTCCAAATTGCAAACCTGTTCACACCAATCAAAACCTAAACGGTTTCCCACTTAGGACCATATTACTATGCGGTTATAAATACTACTACTCCAAGATGACTGCACATTCCTCCTCAACTCCTCATCCACAAAAAGTCAAAAACAAACCCGCCCCGCCCCGCGGCGTAGACAGCGGAGGGCCCCCCCCGTGCCGGCGAAGCAGCACGAAGGACCCGCCGCGCCGTCGATGCAGCAGACTGGTCCGGCCGCGCCGTGCAAGTAGAAGAGATGCCCCGCCGCACCGCAAATGTAGCAGAGATGTCCTCCCTTGCCGCGGCGGCCTAGGAAAATGCCTAGCGGGCGGGCGAGGACTCTTACAGGCGCATGCGTGCCCTCGTCCATAGGTAGATGGATCAGATCTCTAGGTGGGCGCGGTTGCAGGATGACCTGCAAGCCTCGTTTGAACAGTCTACCTACGTCATCCGGCAACTAAATAAGAGCAATGCGAAGCTCCGGGCCGAGCACGACCTGCTGAGGGCGAAGATCGTCGGAAGTGCGGAGCAGCAGGAGCAGACCACTGCCTTGTTGAAGAGGACCGGCGTCATTGTCGAGAAACTTATGGACGAGAATAACAAGCTGCGCATCGAGCGCAGAAGGCTAGTGGAGGAATCCGTGGATGCTCGCAAGCAGCATCTTGAGGACAAGAAAGAGCTTGTCGCTGCTCGCGCGGAGACTAGTTCCCGCGGCCTGCCGCAATGCATCAAGAAAGTAGAGATCAGCGAGCCAGATCGTTGTCTTCCTTCTTCTTTTGCCCTCGTGTATTTCGGGCATTGCCGCATGTGGCTTTTTTTAATTATGTTTCTAAATATGTAAGAAAATTATTATCCACTGTCATCGTCCTTATATTCATCATGCTTGCTATAAGTCGCAGTTGATGCTATATAGGTCCGCGGATCTTACATCAAGATCCATGCAAAACTTTCTTTTCAGATTTTCATTTTTCTCTTTTAAATCTCAGTCCAGTGAGACATAGCCACACCGTAGAACAGGTGCTCGGGCGCCATTAATGGAGACGTTGGGAGGGAGGTGCGCGGTGGGTAGCGGCCAAAGGGCTCTCCTCTCGACGAGCACGTGCAGGGGTCTGATCGCACGCCTCCTGTACAGAAAAATTACCACAAAATGTTACCATGTCATGAGACCATGCCAAGTTTCATGATTTTCACGCGTGTTTTGGAATTACAGGAATTAAAAAACCAAGTTTCTCAATCTTTCCGGCCGAGCCACGACGCCCAGATGTTTGAATTTCACTCCCATCTCTTGCATGGGACCTAGAAATTCACCCAAGGGCACACATGTGATTTTTCAAACAACTTTGGTGCACTGTAGCATGTGCGTGTAGTTAAAATTTGAATTATGTACATTAAATGCTCAGAAACTCAATTAATGTATAAAAAAGGCCAAACGAACCCAGAATAATTTCAAAATTTAGCACGTTACTTCTATTTGGTCTAATCTGGCTTTGTATAAAAAATCAGGCGGGAGAAGACAATGTACGTAAGTCGTTTCACACACGAAGGTGACACGTTCCCTCTTAGAAACACGAGCCTTCTTGAGGGAAGCTCCGGTTTGCAAGAAGCTTACACCAAAGCTTGTCCCAATTCGGCCAAAAATATTACCACAGCATGTTGGTGCCATGTCATGACACCATGCCAAGTTTCATGATTTTCAGGCGTGTTTTGGATTTACAGGAATTAAAAAACCAAGTTTCTCAATATTTCCGGCCGAGTCACGACGCCCAGATGTTTGAATTTCACTCCCATCTCTTGCATGGGACCTGGAAATTCACTCAAGGACACACATGTGATTTTTCAAACAACTTTGGTGCACTGGAGCATGTGCTTGTAGTTCAAATTTAAATTATGCACATTAAATGCCCAAAAACTCAATTAATGTATAAAAAAGGCGAAACGAGTCCGGAATAATTCCAAAATTTAGCACAGTACTTCTATTTGGTCTAGACTGGCTGTGTAAAAAAAATAAGATGGGAGAAGGCAGTGTACGTATGTCGTTTCGCACACGGAGGTGACACGTTCCCTCTCAGAGCCACAAGCCTTCTTGACGGAAGCTACGGTTTGCAAGAAGCTTACACCAAAGCTTGTCCCAATTTGGCGACAAATATTACCGCAGCATGTTGGTATCATGTCATGACACCATGCCAAGTTTTATGATTTTTAGGCGTGTTTTAGAATTACAGGAACTAAAAATCAAGTTTCTCAATCTTTCCGGCCGAGCCACGACGCCCAGATGTTTGAATTTCACTCCAATCTCTTGCATGGGACCTAGAAATTCACCCAAGGACACACATGTGATTTTCAAACAACTTTGGTGCACTGGAGTCTGTGCTTGTTGTTCAAATTTTAATTATGCACATTAAATGCCCAGAAACTCAATTAATGTATAAAAAAGGCGAAACGAGCCCGGAATAATTCCAAAATTTAGCACGGTACTTCTATTTGGTCTAATCTGGATGTGCAAAAAAATTAAGGCGGGAGAAGGCAGTGTACGTATGTTGTTTCGCACACGGAGGTGACACGTTCCCTCTCAGAACCAGGAGCCATCTTGAGGGAAGATCCGGTTTGCAAGAAGCTTACACCAAAGCTTGTCCCAATTCGGCCAAAAAAATTACCGCAGCATGTTCGTGCCATGTCATGAGACCATGGCAAGTTTCATGATTTTCAGACGTGTTTTGGAATTATAGGAATTAAAAACCAAGTTTCTCAATCTTTCCGGCCGAGTCACGACGCCCAGATGTTTGAATTTCACTCTCATCTCTTGCATCAGACCTAGAAATTCACTCAAGGACACACATGTGATTTTTCAAACAACTATGGTGCACTGGAGCACGTGCTTGTAGTTCAAATTTGAATTATGCACATTAAATGCCTAGAAACTCAATTAATGTATAAAAAACGCCAAACGAATACGGAATAATTCCAAAATTTAGCATGATAATTTTATTTGGTCTAATCTGTCTGTGTAAAAAACTTAAGGCGGGCGAAGGCAGTGTACGTATGTCGTTTCGCACATGAAGGTGACACGTTCCCTCTCGGAACCAGGAGCCATCTTGAGGGAAGCTCCAGTTTGCAAGAAGCTTACACCAAAGCTTGTCCCAATTCGGCCAAAAAATTTACTACAGCATGTTGGTGCCATGTCATTACCCCATGCCAAGTTTCATGATTTTCGGCCATGTTTTGGATTTACAGGAATTAATAAACCAAGTTTCTCAATCATACCGGCTGAGCCACGGCACCCAGATGTTTGAATTTTATTCCCATTTCTTGCATGGGACCTATAAATTCACCCAAAGACACACATGTGATTTTTCAGCAAACTTTGGTGCATTGGAGCATGTGCTTGTAGTTCAAATTTGAATTATGCACATTATGCCCAGAAACTCAATTAATGCATAAAAATGCCAAACAAATCCGGAATAATTCTGAATTTAAACACGACACTCATGTACTAGTTGCATGTTCACCGTACATAAATGTTCTAGCAATTCAAACACCATCCTTGAACCACACTTGCGCGCCAGTTTCTCGCGGCACCGAGCGAATTTTTTTTGCCACCGCGGAAATATCTCTCTCCCCGCCCCTCCCTCCTACCAAAAGCCACATTTCCACTGTTCCTCCTTGCTTTCCAAGTTCAAACCTTCACTGTTGCTTACTGGCAGCTCAACCTCCTCGCCGACAACCCTTCTTCTTGTAGCGCCGCCTCCTCGTCGCCTACCCTTCTTCTTGCAGCACTGCCTCCTCGCCGACGACCCTTCTTCTTCCAGCCGCCTCCTCGCTGACGACCCTTCTTCTTGCAGCGCCGTCTCCTCGCCGCCGACCCTTCTTCTTGCTGCACGGCCTCGTTGATATGGTCAGGTAATCCACACCCCACCCACACCATCCTCCTCCTTTCCCATCCCACATGCCCCGACTAACGGAGCGACATCTTCCACCGAAATCACTGCCCCCCTCCTCCAATTAAGCGCCGCTCACATCCATTTTACATGTAGTATAAGGTGGAGCTGAGTAGCATGCGGCCGCACACGTGAACGAGGTCGCTATGGCTAACATGCATGTCGACCGCCAGATCTTGGAGGAGCACCTCGTCTTTGAGGCCACCGTCGACACCGCCGCGCGATTGTCTATTTTAAAATATAGTTCATGTTGTTTTCTCGAGGCCACCGTGTTGGGGATATGACTATCAGGCATGACCCGCCCAGGAGGGGCCGAGTCAATCACCATGGTGGGTTACTTAAAAGAAGCCCAAAGAGTATACAAAAGTGACGGCTTATGATAAGGCTTATAGTAGGCCCAAGCCCAGAGGCGGCTTAAGGCCCGTGAGTATAAACCATCATGTATGAATAAGACTTGTATAGTAAGGCATGTAATAGATGTCACCGAGCCGGACACGTTATATCAGCTGGCCGGGACTCTGTAGGCCGCAGGGCGTCAACCCGTGTATATAAGGGGACGACCCGGCGGCGGCTTAGGGCAAGAAACAACAGATCAAGAGCCAAGCTAGCACATTTCGCTCCTTGGTCATCGAAACCTAGCAATACCACATCAACTGGACTAGGCTTTACCTTCACTGCAAGGGGCCGAACCAGTATAAACCTCTCATGTCCTTTGTCATGATTAACCCCTTTAAGCTTCCTAGTTGCAATGGCTCCACGACTAAGTCCTTTCACTAGGACATCTTCCGTGACAATTCCACGACAAGTATGATTATCATCGCCCACAACTCTTTGTGTTCTACTCGTGCATATCATCTACGCATACACCTGGCTCGGGTGCCATTGTTGGAGAATGTAGCATGCAATTTCAAAAAAAATTCTACAATAATGCAAGATCTATCTAGGAGATGCATAGCAATGAGAGGGGGAGAGTGTGTCCACGTACCCTCGTAGACCAAAAGCGGAAGCGTTAGTTTAACGCGGTTGATGTAGTCGAACGTCTTCTCGATTCAACCGATCAAGTACCGAACGTACGGCACCTCCGAGTTCAGCACACGTTCAGCTCGATGATGTCCCTCGAACTCTTGATCCAGCAAAGTGTCTAGGTTGAGTTTCATCAGCACGACGGTGTGGTGACGGTGATGGTGAAGTGATCCGCGCAGGGCTTCGCCTAAGCACTACGACGATATGACCGGAGGAGTAAACGATGGAGGGGGGCACCGCACACGGCTAAGAACAATTGATGTGCCTTAGAGGTGCCCCCTGCCCTCGTATATAAAGGAGGAGAGGGGAGGAGGCCGGCCTAGGCGCGCCCCCAAGTGGGGGAGTCCTACTAGGACTCCAAGTCCAATTCGGACCCCCTTCCTTTTACCGGAGAGGGAAAGGGGGAAGGAGAAGGAGAAGGAAAGGGAGTGTCGCCCCCTTCCCCACTCCAATTCGGACCCCTTCCAAGTGGGAGGCACGCCATCCCCTTGTGGGATGGTGTGCCTCCCTCCCAAGGCCCATGTGGCCCATTACTTCCCCCGTGGGGTTCCGGTAACCCCTCGGTACTCCTATAAATACCCGAAACACTTCGAAACCATTTCGGTGTCCGAATACTATTGTCCAATATATCAATATTTACCTCTCGACCATTTCGAGACTCCCCTTCATGTCCGTGATCTCATCCGGTACTCCGAACAAACTCCGGTCACCAAAATACATAACTCATAATACAGATCGTCATCGAACGTTAAGCGTGCGGACCCTACGGGTTCGAGAACTATGTAGACATGACCGAGACACATCTCTGGTCAATAACCAACAGCGGAACCTAGATGCTCGTATTGGTTCCTACATATTCTATGAAGATCTTTATCGGTCAAACCGTAATGACAACATACGTCATTCCCTTTGTCATCGGTTTGTTACTTGCTCGAGATTCGATCATCGGTATCTTCATACCTAGTTCAATCTCGTTACCTTGTAAGTCTCTTTACTCATTCTGTAATGCATCATCCCGTAACTAACTCATTATTCACATTGCTTGCAAGGCTTATCATGATGTGCATTACCGAGAGGGCCCAGAGATACCTCTCCGATACTCGGAGTGACAAATCCTATTCTCGATCTATGCCAACCCAACAAACACCTTCCGAGATACCTATAGAGCATCTTTATAATCACCCAGTTATGTTGTGATGTTTGATAGCACACACGGTATTCCTCCGGTATTCGGGAGTTGCATAATCTCATAGTCAAAGGAATATGTATAAGTCATGAAGAAAGCAATAGCAATAAAACTTAACGATCATTATGCTAATCTAACGGATGGGTCGTGTCCATCACATCATTCTCCTAATGATGTGATCCCTTTCATCAAATGACAACACATGTCTATGGTCAGAAAACATAACCATCTTTGATTAACGAGCTAGTCTAGTAGAGGCATACTAGGGACACTTTGTTTTGTCTATGTATTCACACATGTATCTAGTTTCTGGTTAATACATGTCTAGAATGAATAATAAAAATTTATCATGATATAAGGAAATATAAATAACAACTTTATTATTGCCTCTAGGGCATATTTCCTTCAGTATTCATATGCAATACATACATCAAGTGTTCTCAAATCCATATAAGTATTCAATTTGATAATAGTGAAACCTCAAAGGTAAAAACTCAATTCATCACAACAAGATAGAGAGGGAGAAACATCATATGATCCAACTATATTAGCAAAGTTAGTAATACATCAAGATCGTGCCAAATCAAGAACACAAGAGAGAGGGAGAGAGAGATCAAACACATAGCTACTAGTACAGACCCTCAGCCCCAAGGGTGTACTACTCCCTCCTCATCATGGAGACCATCGGGATGATGAAGATGGCCTCCGGTGATGATTTCCCCTCCGGCTGATTGCCGGAAAAGGGCTCTAGATTGGTTTGTGGAGGTATAGAGGCCTGCGGCGGCGGAGTCGAAGTTCTAGGGTTATTTCTGGGGGTTTCTGTATGTATAAGAATTTTTGGCATTGGAATCACATGAAGATGGGCCACGAGGTGCCCACCAGCCCACCACTTTGGCCCCTGGCGTGCCATGATAGGTAGTGGCCACCTCGTGGCTCTTCTGGCCCTCCCACGAAGCTTCGGGGGTCTATTTTGTTCCAAAAAAACCATCAAAAAGTTTCATTGCATTTGAACTTCATTTGATATGGATTTTCTGGAAAACCAAAAGCAAGCATAAAACAGCAACTGGCACTGGACACTAAGTCAATATGTTAATACATCAAAATCATATAAAAGCCATATAGAAGTGCACCAAAATCATACAAAACTATAATAAACATGGCATGGATACTTCACAAATTATAGATACGTTGGAGACGTATCAGTCACCACCTTCATCTTCATTGGCCATGGAGGTCTTGAGGGAATTGGCAATGGAGATGAGCCACTTTCTATGCCCACTCAAATTCATTCAACAATGCATAAAGATGAAGTGCTTGTTCTCCATCTTGTGGTACAATGTGCATGTGTGTGGGGGGCTAGCAAAGAAAGACAATGACATGGTCAACAAGTTGCAACATTGAGAAAATGCAGCCAAATGACCAACACATAGAACAACACACAAAATAACTTACGAGCTCTTAGAGTTCCGTGCCACTTGACCACCGATTTTACACTTGTTTGTAAAAGACACAATACTTATTGGCAACCTCTTGAATGTTGTACCATCGATGGTTGAGTAAATTCACATTGCGATTATGGAACACTTCCATGCGGGATGGATTGTAGCACTTCTGCTCATGAAACGGATCATGCACACTTAGTCAAATTTCCCGACCCTTTTGCTCCGTGCCATGGAATGGATCACTTCTAATGGGTAACCATGCTTGACACATCAAATATTCCTCCTTGTTGGGGAAATTTTTTCCACTCTTCTTCTTTGGGTTGGCATCTAGCAGCCAGTTTTTGTCTAGATCCATGTCCAGATGTTTGGTGCATGTATGTTGGGTGTCCGGTTGCGGCTATTCCTCCAACTGTGAGTCATCCACTTGTCTGTCTTTGTCGCCGCCTCCATCATGGATGTGTTCATCATGTCCTTCTCACTTGTTGTAGTCACGCTTGGCTGAGACATTCCAGCAAATAGTGACTGGGTACTGATGGACAAGAGCTCCACAACCGGCATCTATGACATGGCAAACATCGACAAGACCATGAAGACGTACTCGGTGTTGAGTTCGAAGGTAAACGACACTCAATAGCCATAGGTGAAGGAGGAAACGGACCAGTGTAGCAGCAACTACGTTCCAGGCGGCTGTTGGGAGTAGTAGTAGTAGTAGTAGTAGTAGTAGTAGTAGTAGTAGTAGTAGTAGTAGTAGTAGTAGAGTGCCTTTAGCTGGGAGGGCCAGGGCTGCGATTGCCTGTGCAGTATCGGCCTGGCATTGTGCTTTGGTAGGAGCTTCGCTCTGATCGTCCACCGCCACAACCTCTGCCTTCTTGCTTGCCTGCCGTGCTAGGCGTTGCATTCCACAGACCAGAATTTGCGTGCAGCCACCTTCGCATCTGGTGGGATGGCGAACATCGGCTCGTCTCCTCCGACGGCTCCGTCATGGCAAGGGAAGGTAGAACGAATTGGAACGATGGGGGCCGCAACGATCAGGTACGAGGCAGTGGGAAAGGGCAGGATTTCATGCCAAAGCAGTGGCATGATTGTCCAAATGCGCGGCTAGTTACGTTCGGACCGGTCCGTGTAATTTGGTGATCAATATGGATGATAAAAAGTGCCCAGACCGTCCAGTCCAGACATTTGCGGGATTTGTTGATCCGCGTCGGAGTTGTCCTTAGTCTAACTTGCATGTGTCATCTAATTATGTGCTTAAATCAATTTCTACCACTCTATAGGAAAATGGCCCATGGTCTAGAGTATAGACCAAGTTTATAATTACAAGGTGTGTATGGTCATGAGAAGGGTGGTCCCCTTGTTCATGTCATGGGTTTCCATAGTGTTCACACTTCACATGGGTGCACAATTCAAGATTTATATGTCAACTTTGATGGAGTGTCAGCCTTGCTAGGAGTATATTCTACTTGAGGATCGGTACGAGGAGTATAATTTTAGATGGGAAAGTATCAGATGCTCCCAGCCTTGGGATACTCCAGTTGCTCCAATGTAAAAAAAATATTTTTAAATGTTTCAAACAATTCTGAAAAAAATGTAAATGTTCATAAGGGATGTGACTACGAGCCTTAAAATTCTCAGGTCCAAACTCAAAACACACATTGAGGAACAAAAAAGTCAAATCCAAATGTGAATGGCGACAATGTTGCTTGTCTTTTTTATACTATTCATGCTAGATTTCACATTTTTATTTCTAAATGTGTGTTTCGAATTTGGACCTTTTATTTTCAGGGGTTGTAGCCACATTCCTTGTGAACATTCATATTTATTCCGGAGTTTTTTGAAACATATAAAAAAAATTGACATTGGAGCACCGTGGATACCACAAGGATGGGAGCGGCTGATACTTTCCCAATTTTAGCGAAGCAAGTCACAGGCGCTACAACTAAGCTGATCACAACAGTATCACACATATGATATTAGTGTATGCAACTATCTCTACACTGCATAGTATTATAGTGATCTCATTATTGGCATTCATTACATATAGTATTACATTATTTAATATACGGTATCATATTATAATACTCAGTTCTTCCTCTTCATTTAATTGTGTGTCACCTCAGCAAAAATGACTAGTTGACATATATGATTCTACCTAAGATACTTTCATTATGAACCTCCTAAGGTACTACTAAGAGCATCTCTAGCCGATCCCCTAAAAAATAGAGGAGTATCGGGCCGAGTATTTTTTTGTCAAATCCATTTCATTTTAGGCCACCGAAAAAAAATCAATGCTTTTTTATTTTACTGAATGACATCTCGATACATCCGAGTACATAACTCACCAATTCTTCGCTAAGAGAACCAAACCAAAGAAAACAAGAATCACAATTAGACACTTTAATAGAAATCCGACTTCCATAACTACTCCTACTAGTTGATTTAATATTTTCTCTATGTCTTCATTTTGAACATTGTCGATTCTTTCAATTGGTTTCTCGAGTTTGCACACTTATTTCTTCTTTAGTACCGACGAATTTGACATTGCGTCGCCTCTAGTATCATCTCTAGTCTCTCCTCCTACTCTAGCAAGGATGCACGAACATCTATCGAATTTTTCGCTATCAATAGATCGATGTACTCTTCTTCCAAACACCAAAATTTGCATCCATCCTACACACAATTTTGAGCAAACAATGAGCTACAATTTGCGATGAATCCAATGAACAACCGGGCAAACAAGCACTCAACCCATCGTTTTTGCACTTGAAGAACAACCATCTAGGATGTCGAGCGTGGTCGAAACTCGATGCACCACCAGCCGCGGAAAGTTGTGACATTTGATGAACGGCAATGGGGAGCCGACGAGCTGTTGGGCTAGTGTTGAGCCCGGCCGACGATCGGGCGTGTCTTTGCCGGCGGTCCACCGACGAGTGAGATCCAAGCGGCTAGAGAAGGAGGTCATACCTAGATGCGGCACAGAGTCATTGTCGGGGTTGTGCAGTTCGGTACCTGGACAATCCATGACAAAGGCGACGGCGATGGCGGCTGGAAGGCCAATCCGGTCGTAGCAACGACAGTCGTAGATCTGCCGATTTCTATGCCGGTAAGGCGATAGAGGCCCAAGTCCGGGTGGGCGAGGAACTTGGTAGGTCCTATGGAGCGTCGACGGTGGCAGGGGGTGACCGGCGGTGGCGGGAAGGGTCGCGCCGGAGTAGATGCGGTGCAGAGGTGGGATAGGTGCGGCCGAGGAGGGGGGTAGTTTTTTGATGGAGCAGTGGGCAGCCGACAGAATATAGGAGTCCAATAGGAGGCACACTAAAAAATATACTCCTCTATTTGGTTTACTACTTCGGCTAGATGTGGGTTAGAGAAGTAAGACCAAAATTTTACTCCTCTATAAGCTTTTAGAGGATCGGCTAGAGACGAAATAATAAATCCATGTTCTCTTTCACGAAGTAGCACAGAGTGCTTCAATGTAGTTTTAGAGCAGTTGACTAGTATTGAGACGGTCGGATGCATTCAATCTGACACCACCAATGGGATATACCTTTTTCTTATGAAAAAAAAGGGGTAATGGTTTCTCCAACACTAACCCCTAAAAGGATGTTGTATTTATCTGCAAACGTGAGTAATATGAGAGCCAACCGTCCAACCATGCCTACACACATTTCAAAGCGGATTTGAACAAATGGATGAATTGCATGCAAACTAAATGATTTTCATTTAAGCCAGGTTAAATTCTTGAATTTTTTATATATTTCAATTAAACAAAAAGAGATGGCACTTTTTAACCTGGTCTAAAATTGTCCCCAACCGTGTAGGCATCTGTGTTGCATGTAGTGTCTACCTCATGTCCGGCAAGCTCAACGGCCGTGAGTCCTGGAGAGTGAAGCTGCGGGAGGGAAGGAATATGACATGGGACAAGAGACGACGCCGTGTTCATGTTCCACCTCCTACTCTTTGTCGACGGAGTCTACCATGTGGACGTCATCGGTAATGGACGGGTCGGCCTTGTGGTCGTTGCGGCTGGGTGCGAACCACAGGAGCAAAGCATCCGAGGCGGAGTTGGTGACATCTGTGTCTGCATGTGCCTCCTCTTCCTCCACCTCCACGGTGATTTTCTTGAACAATATGTCCGCCATGAAACGTAGTCGCGATCGCTCGCGACAGATCCCATGGGCGTTGTGGTAGGACAGGAGCAGTGGCCCACTGCTCATCTAGGAAGCCCAGATCCTCTATCACCATGGCTATGGCGACATTGTCGTTCACTTGCTTGTTGGCGATCTGTCCCTCCATGAACTGGTGCTTGTTGAGGAGTTGAGGTTGTAGCATTGGTCCTCCTATGTTTGTCAGAATGCCGACATGGGCGATGTCGGCTGCTCCTTCGCCATTATGGCATTGAAGTGCGCACACGCCTGCTCCATGTGCAGTCAGCATGGACCAGCATTGATGGTGGTATCAGCTCATCGTTCGACGCCCCATCGCCTAGTCGTCGTCGCTGACCTCAAGTGAGCTCGCCGTCAAGCCAACCTCCATCCGGCTAGCGGGATGGGCCTGCCAGCTGGTCGCGGTGCCGGCCAGCTCCTGCTTCTGCTCCTCGACAAGGTCTCTCATGGATCTTTGGAGCTCGCGGTCGTGGCGGATGTGGTGCGGTATGGATCGTGCCCATCCTGGCCACTTATAAATAGCGGGCATCGGCCAGGCCAAGCGGCAGGGGGTGTG
>NW_024117833.1:0-10673 GCF_003073215.2 Triticum urartu | reverse complement strand
GAGCACACCAGCCCACGAGGGTTGGCGCGCCCCCAACCTGGACGCTGGCCTTGTAAAGGAAAGGGAGGGGCTGGCCCCCTCCTGCCTTTTCTCCATGCAAGGGACAAAGAGAAGTGGAGGCGCCCTAGGCCAGTTGTCCCCCTTTCCTTCCCCACGCACGGCAAAGAAGGAAGGGGGCGCACCTAGGCAGGCGCCCAGGGTGGCCGCCGCCCCCCTTGGGGTGCACCCTAGGGCAGTATATGAGAGGAGGGAGAGGGGCAACACACACCACGATCCCCAAGCCATGTGCGGCGCCCCCTCTCCCTCCCGAACTCCCGCCCCAGTACTGGGTGGCGTCGAGGTTATCTCACCAACGAACTGCATAAAAGAGATTTTCGATGTCGGCGAACATATCTCAAGTATTCCAGAATTGCAACGATAAAATTATGATGACAACACCTCAGAGCTCAACTCCCCGGGACACTTCCACTAAACCCCTGACAGGAGGCACCAAGACAGTATTCTCATCATAAGCCATCGGAACAAATCCAAGATACTCGCGTGATCCTAAAAAAAATTTAGTGAAATTTGAGAAGAGAAGAGTCAAAACAAGGGTATGTAGATGATCTCCCCCTCTCGTAGCTATGCATCTCCATGAATAGATCTTGCGTGTGTGTAGAATATATTTTTTCCATGCAACTTTCCCCAACATATGCTCCCAAGAGCCAAATTGGATTTTCGTGTTTTGCTCTATATATTTTTGGTTGATGACATGTACATGTGTACATACGTTGTGTGTGCGGCCCTCGATGGTCTCACGTGGAAAAATGTCTCACCCTTGTGCCAACATTACTCTGGCCTGGCGTGGAGTATTGATTGTCACGACTAACAGAAGATCTGTTATCAAGATGGTGACTGAAGCACTGCTTAATGTACTGGGTGAAAAGTCTTGCTCTGGTCTTCATTGGTTAGGCTCGGCATCGATGAACTTGCACGCTATGTTGTTAAAAGTGTTGTCTCTTCGAGGTGTTGGCCATCATTGGTAGGCCTCGGTAATCTACAAGATGGAAATCCTTGTCCTTGTTGCCTCCAGTTGGACATGGCGACGATGATGTGAGGGCAATGTACCCCTTCTTGAAGGCGGTGTTAAGAAGTCGACCTAGTCATAGATGGTATACTCATATCTTGTAATCATTTTGTCGTAGTTGGCTAAGCTTTATACTATACTCCCTCTGTAAACTAATATAAGAGCGTTTAGAACACTATTTTAGTAATCTAAACACTCTTATATTAGTTCACAGAGGAAGTACATTTTAATGACTTTGTCTTAGTTGCTTTGCATCAACTTCGGTAAAAATAGATGCATGTGTCACAATGATGTAGAGGCATGGGGTTTAACCTCCTTTTTAAGATAAAAAACTAACAAATTATTGGAGATGCTCTAATGGATTCACTTGAAAGTTGAAACCAACAATGTTTGTACATGAGCTCCGCCCCTGAACTGAATATGATGTGTTTCGGATGCTAATTATTATCGACTTCATGACATGCAGGACGCGCATATAGATACTCGTAGATATGAATCTTTTGTTATATGTAATTTTTATAGTGGGCATGACCTGATGATCCACACATTTAGTACAAGTTAACTTCCTTGCATAATTGTACGGTGGCAGCCCATTCAACGCTGGCTTAGCCGCCTTCGTATGTATCAACAACCTGATGTAAACTATGTACATGTAGACGGGTTGACATGTAAGACAATAAGTAAATAGCACGCGGAATCTTTAAGTTAATATAATTGGCTGCAAGGTAGCCGATTTTGTACTAGTGGGCACTGACCCTTATTAGTTTGGTTTCTTTCGTTTTCACTCATGCTGCCCATCTTATCATCTTACAAATACGGTCATCTGATCGTGCAATTTTCTAGTTTATTTTGTTAGCATGGAACAACAATAACTAAAGTCAATTAAACATAACAGAAATATTTTATACATGACAATAAGTCGTGGTAGGCTCTTCTCTTCATTTTTTGAATTTTCATAGGTCATTGGCGCATGAAATCTTCAATGTCATATAGTTGGCTGCAAGATTGGGAACCTCGCAGGTGGGCACCGACCGTTTTAATTCCCGCCAGGAGTATTTGTATTCCTGTGAGTTGCTTCGGGCCTCACAGGAAAATGGACGGCCGTAAGGAAAAGTGAAGTCTCTGGTAGTGATATTAGTACGTTCACCTACGTAATTTGTTTTCTTTCGTTTTCAGTCATACCACACATGTTAGCTTCATGCAATCACAATTTTCTAGTTTCTCTTGTTTGAACGAACCAATAATGGTAAAAGTTGACTAACAAAATAATAATATTTTATACATGACAGTAAGTCCTGCTAGGATCTTTCCTGGGTTATTAGCGCATGGAATCTTCATCGTCATATAGTTGACTGCCAGGTAGGGACTTCACACGTGGATACCGGCTCTTATTAATTAGTGTGTTCACCTTCATAATTTGTTTTCTTTCATTTTCAGTCATACCATGCATGTTACCATCATGCAGATACGGACACCCGATTGTGCAATTTTCTTGCTAGTTTCTCTTGTTTGTACGAACCAATAATGGCTAAAGTTGACTAAGCAAAACAGGAATGTTTTATACTCCCTCTGTAAACATTTCTAAGACGTTCTAGGTCGAGTGACCTAGAACATCTTAGAAATGTTTACAGAGGGAGTACATGACAGTTAGTCCTTCCCTTGGCTTTCGATGGGATATTTGCGCGCGAAAACTATAATTGACTGGAAGATGGGAAACTTTGTATGTTTGCTTCAAAATTTGTTTTCTTTTCTATTCAGTCATACCAAGCATGTTAGCTTCATGCAGATACAATCACCAGATCGTGCAACTTTCTAGTTTCTCTGGTTTGTATGAACCAATATGATTAAAGCTGACTAAACAAAATAGAAATATTCTGTACATGACAGTAAGTCCCGGTAGCCTCTTCCCCTGGCTTTTGAAGGGTTGTTGATCGTGACCTCATGGGAATGTGGGATATAGAGAGGCCACGTTCGTCAATATGGGCACATGAAGGTTCTTCTTACATACGCCTTCTGCTTTTGACAAGATAATTGTTTTACTTCATTGCAGGATGGTCGAGAGTTGGCGGAAGCAGCATGTAGAGCAGGCACAGCGGGTTGTGGATAGCAGCCTAGGCTTCCAGATTTCCACTATAGCCTTTTTTAATCATTTCTCTGTTATGGACCTTGTATGACAACTGTCCTTTTTAATCTTCTGTGTTTAGGCTACATGCATCTTTGTGTGCAGAAGTCATGAGGCTAAACTCTTCTACAGTTTTTCATTTTCTTGATGAGATGATGATATTAATTAATACTTCTATTATCAAAACATATGTAGCTATGTGCATGCTTAAATCTAGTACATACAAGATAACTTTTTCATATAATTTTATTTTAAAAAGACGATCGTCAACATGACGTACATTTAGGCTGCTGCGCTTGGTTGTACCCATCCGTCCCATTTTGTGGTGGGTCTCACCAATCGTTTTTTTTTTGGGAAATTTTCTAAAAACTTTGTTCCACATTTGTATGTCATCGATCATCTCAACCTAACACATGGTGATCAACTAAAACTAGCAATCCCTACCACATAACAGGGATAACCAATGAACCGGACACATTATTATGTTCACTCAAATCATGGACATATCCATCTCTTGTGTACGAAACCCAGTGGCTAATAAAGTAAGTGCCTTTTTTCTCCTGAGGTTGTCGGAATTATTCGCATTAACAGAAATTTGGACTAGTAATTAGTCCAAAAAATACTACTAATTCTGGGACAAAACCACCCGTTCCTGGTAAGGCAAGAGAAGCCGTTGAAAAGCCCTAGGAGTATGGCATCGGTTACATACTTCGGTGCCGTAGCGCCTAGTATGAGCCTCGTGGAGAAGCAATCGCTAGTCCATGAAGCTCATACTTCAGCACTGCAACGCTTGGTACTTGGACCTTGGCTCGAGGCATTTTTGTTGTGGTAGATTCAATTAAATATTAATCATGAAGAATCATCATATTAGTTCAAACCTACAACGTCAAGCTATCCCATCGAGCTAGTTGGATAATGATACACTTTTTTTAGAATATACATTCTTCTCGAAGGGCCCTTGGCTGATCTTTATTAGAAAGAAAGAAGAAGTACAGCGCAGTTAGCAGTCTAGGCGAACTAGATCTGAAAACCAGAGTCTGACAAACCCCACAATACAACGATTACAACACGGTACAAATGCCAATGGCTCACTAGGAACCAAGGTCCGCTATGCAGCCTGCTGAGCGCCATACTGCTATGTCTTCCCGTATCAAGTCCAGTACTCTATCAGCACTGCTCGCCACTTGGTCAAAAACTCTGGAGTTCCTCTCTTTCCACAGCCTCCAGTGCAACAGAATTGTAATAGTGTCGAAGTTTCTGCGCATTGGCTTGGGAATGCCTGCTCTCGCACACAGCCACCAGTCCTCCGTGCAGCCGTCAGAGTCATCCGGTATAGTAAAATGTGCCCCAATCAAAGACCTGAACAGACACCAGAGGTGCTGGGTGAAACGGCAGTGAACGAATAGGTGTGTACAGTCCTCCGGCGCTGACAGGCAGAGGGGGCAAGATGTGTTTGCAGGCCAACCTCTTCGTTCCAGATTATCGGCCGTCAGACACTTGCCATGGATGACCAACCACATAAAGAATTTGCATCGTGGTGGTGCTTTGGATCTCCAGATTGGTTTGTTGCAAGAAAAACGAATGTTGGGCATGAACATCATCTTGTACGCACTGCCGACCGAGAACTCTTGCCCCTTAGTAAGCTTCCAGCGAGCCTGATCCCTCGCACCTGGCGCTAGACTTGAAGCGGAGGTTAGATCCCAAACTGATAGATACTGCGCTAGGGCTTGCATCGAGATTCCGCCCGAGATATCCCTGATCCAAGATTGATTATGAAGAGCCTCCCGAACAGAGCAGCCTGAGTATTTGACAAAAGAGAACAACGCTGGTGTTGTTGCTGCAATAGAACTACCTCCCGGGAGCCAGTTATCGGTCCAGAACCTTGCAGACGCCCCATCACCGAGTAAGATCGCAGAGGCTGCATTGAACATTGTTGAAACTGCTTTCTCCGTGGTGTTAGACAGAGAATGCCACAGCCTGAGATTTTCGTCCCATTTCATCCATGGCCACCTGCATCGCAAAGCCCAACCGAACCACCTGAGATTAAGTACCCCCAGCCCCCCACAGTCCTTGGGTGCACACACCTGAGCCCACGACAGCAAGCAGTGTCCTCCACTAATAGCCTCCTCTCCCTTCCAAATGAAACCACGACATCTCCTATTGATTATTTTGATGGACCAGACTGGGAGAGGCAGAACTGTCATGAAATGGATCGAGAGAGCCATTAGCACCGAGTTAACCAGTGTAAGTCTACCCGCAGCTGGCAGTAACTTCGGCTTCCAGCCCTTCATCTTGCTGGAAAACTTGTCCACAAGTGGCATGATGTCCTGTTTCCTCAACCTGAAGACAGAGAGCGGCAGCCCGAGGTATGTGATTGGGAAAGGTTTCCGTTGGCACTGGAAGAACTCGGCCACCATGGAGCTCACTTCCTCCTCACATCGAATGCATGTAGTCCAGCTCTTCTGCAGGTTGATATGCAACCCTGAGGCTTTGCCAAAAAGTTGAAGAATTTCCGAAATCACCCGCAGATCCGTGATTTGTGGCTTGAAGAAGATGACTGCATCGTCAGCAAATATGGACACCCTTGGGATGCCACTGTCCAGCCCCAAGTCAGAAAGCAATCCTTTCTGGACTGCCCATTGAAGCATCCCGTGAAGAGCATCCATGGCCAGGATAAACAGCGCTGGAGACAGCGAATCGCCTTGACGAACACCTTGACCCAGGGTGAAAGGATCGCTGAGTTCCCCATTGATAATCACGGAAGAAGATGAGGAGCTCAGCAGGCCACAGATCCATGAACACCACCTATCCCCAAAACCCCTGGCTTTGAGGGTCTCCAACAAAAAACCCCAGGACAGAGTATCAAAGGCTTTGGAAATATCAATCTTCATGAGGACCGCCTGTTGCTTCTTCGTGTGAAGAGCCCTTGTCGTGTTCCGCATGAATTTAAAATTCTCATGTATACTCCATTTTCAGACAAAAGCGCTTTGTGCTTGGGATATTAAGGAAGGCAGTAGGGGGGCAGCCTGGTAGCCAAGGCCTTGGCAAAGATTTTCGCAGTTCCATGTATCAAGTTGATCGGCCTGAAGTCGCCAAGCTACATCGGGTCCTCATTCTTGGGAAGCAAAGTAACTATGGAAGAGTTAAGGGCCCCGAACGAGTAAAACCGGCCTTCGTAGAGAGCTTGCATCAGTACCATGATGTCTTTCACAATAATCTGCCAACAGCTTTGAAAAAACAGGCCGGAGAACCCATCTGGTCCCGGAGCACGGTCTGCTGGCATGACCTGGATAACCTTCTTGATCTCATCTTCAGTGAACGGTACCTCCAGCCCGTGCGCCCACTCCGGAGATAACGGACGCAAGTTCATCTCATCCCATCGGAGTGAACAACCCGGAGAAGAGGAGCAGCCCATTCTGGTCCTGAAGAACTCCAGCGCCAGGCTCAACTTCTCCTCCATACTGGTGACAGTGCGCTCCCCATCTTTCAGAAACGGGATAAGACACCTCCTCCGCCGCCCATTGGCCTTCATGTGGAAATATGTGGAATTAGCATCCCCCTCCTTTAAGTCTCTGACATGAGCATGTTGGCGTAATCTGACCCGTTCCAGAGATGCTAAAGCAAGACACTTCCCTTTCAAGAACCCCTTTAGTCTTCTTTCCTCTGCCGACAGGGCCCTCGGCTCTTGTGCCGTGTCGAGGCGCAGAATCACCTCATTGGCAATCTGAAACTGGATCACCATCGCGCTCTGCTTCTTCTGGCCCCAACTACAGAGTGCTTTGGATGTCCTCTGCAGCTTGATACCGAAAATCTTAGCAGGATCCGAACTGGCCACTTCTTCCTCCCACGCCTGCCTCACCGTGTCATGAAATCCAGGCAGCTTGCACCAAAAGTTCTCAAAACGGAACCGGTGCGCTCTTGGCCGGCCCTCCGCACAAGTTAGAAGAAGCGAACAGTGGTCAGACACATTAGAGCTCAATGGCAGGAGATCACTGATTGGGTAGACCTCCTCCCATGCGTTGTTGAAGAGCACCCAATCGAGCCTAGCCATGACCGAGTGCTCTTGCTTGTTGCTCCACGTGTATTTCCGACCCACTAACGGCATATCATGCAGGCCCAGACTGTTAATAGTATGCCTAAACTTATTAATGATCCGACGGCTCCCTCTTCCTGTGCTGCGTTCCTCCACATTTCTGACAAGGTTGAAGTCCCTGTTGACTATCCAGGGGAGGTGAATTTGTTGCCCAATAAGCTCGATTTCCTGCAGGAACCTCACCTTGTCCTCCAAAGTTTGCGGCCCATACATAGAGGTGCACACCCATTCCTTGCCATTCTAAAGAGAAGTGATGTTGCTTGTGATTGAGAATTCTCCTTTGTTTATCACCGAAACCCGCAGCAAATCCGATTTCCATGCCACAAGAATGCCCCCCTGGTGCCCACGGCTGGCAGATACTCAAAGCCATCGAAGCCCGGCCCTAAGGTCTGGCCAACCACCGACATATCCACCACTTCCAATTTAGATTCTTGCAAACAAACAAGCGAAACATTGCAGGATTGCATGAACATCCTAATGGACGCTCGTCGGGCGGGATTATTAAGTCCCCTCACATTCCATACCAAGATGCCTAAAGACATGATGCAAATTGTAGAGACCCGAAAACAGCAGCAGACCCCCCCACTAGGCGCCACACGGCTCGACGGACTCCGGTATCGCGAGACCCGCAAACCCCTCCATGGCGAGACCCGTGGAGTGAGCGGCTTCCTGCGTCTTGCCGGGGCAGAGGTCGCTGGTCGAGGACCCAGGATGGAAGGGGCCGGAGTGAAGGCCAGACCCTCCCTCAAGGAATCAACAGCCGACTTGGGTCCGAAAGACACACATCCGAGTGAAGAGGGGGCCATTGGAGGCAGCAGCTGATGTGGCCTCAGAGGCACCGCCGTGGGCGTACGCGCCGGGCTTCCGTCGTCTTCTTCATCCCCAGCGTGCTCTTCCTCCCCAGCATTCTTCGGCTATTCATATATAGCCATGGATAGAGATGTCATTGACCAGATTAGTTATATCAGCTTGTGATGATTGTTTGATTAGCAACGATTGTAAAGGCGTGCACGAATATATTATTTTCCCTGGAGAGCCAGCAAATTAGAAGTTGTAAATGTAGACGTCTATGCATGCCATCCTCATTTTATTTTCGCCATTCATCACGTAACATAATTATACCCGTCCACTTGATGGAAGAGGCAACCCGCTGCAGGCTAATTAAGAGTGACTTAGATTATACTCCCTCCGTTCCAATTTATATTTCGTCATAAATATTCTCATCCACTTGATCGAAGCTGCAGCCGGCTGCATGGTAATATAATTAATATGTGAAGTAGTAGTAAACCAGCAATACTATATCAGAGCGTCTCTATTGAAGTGTAGTCGCTGCAACTGCCGCGACATGAACTCTGCCATTTTCAAGACAGGGAAAAAATCTAGACATGAGCATAACAACATAATTAACACTGTCAAGAAGCACTCTAATATCCCAAACTTATCCAAAACTATACAAGTATATCCATTTAAAAATAACAATAATCTATGTCGGCTACAATTTGAAACAGAGAAATATGAATTTTTATACAGGAACTTATCTGACATCTATTTACAAACTGAGAAATTTGTAACATGTGTGTTTGATCGACGTGGGCTTATCAGTCTTGTGTCTATTAGCCAAGCAGGTTCAGAAACTCTATACTCACTAATTTGCGACAAGTTTTTTTAAAGGACCAGCATTGGCTGGTGTTTCATTGATTTAAGCAGAGAGCAGTGGAAAAGGGTACAAAGGCGGCGATCCGAAGATCAAGGAGAAAAGAAAAAGGAACGAAGAAGAACAGGGTGCCCTGGGCACTAAACGCTAGCCTATTCTCCAGGCGGATCCCCGAAGGGGCTTTATAAAGATCTAACGCCGCACTGCTGCCAAAGACTAAGATTACGCCTATTTGCGTTTAACGCGTCCCTCTCATTTGCCTCTTTTGTCCTGAAAATTTGCGACAAGTTATAACTCAAAACCAATTCGTCGAGTTGATTCGTGTGAACAGCCTCCGGTCACGTGAAATTTGCCGTTTTGGTCCATAGTGCCACGGTCTTAAAAATATGTACTCCTATTTTTGACAATCAGTTTCTCTTACAACATTTTCTACAAAATGTAAGAACAAATGGGTAAGTACTTTTCCAGACATGTTCATGCAACTGACTCCCACAATTTTTAGTATTTTAAGTATATTATTTGTTAAACTTTTATAAATAGCTGTCTAAGTATATTATTTGTCAAACTTTTATAAATAGCTGCAACCTTGTTCAAAATGACGGTTCTTAGAGGATCAGAAGGGTGATGGACACCCTTTTAGTTACTCCAGTAGCCAACAAGCACAGAGTTTGTTGGAACGTAGACGCACGAAGCGTCCGACTTTAAATTAATAAAGCCACTAGGCAGCATCCAACCGGGTCGAAACTCCACAACCACATAACATTTAGGTTCAGCGGGCTCGCAGTCCTGGCAAAGTAAGATACTAAAGTTCAAGAGGACGCTAAAAGCACATAACCATAAAGATAATAAACGCAAAAGCTCAGTCTGGCGGATCTTGAAGTCTTGCTCTTGCCGTGCATGCTTTGATCTGCACCATGATCTTGTTCATGCGCCCCTCATCACGCTGCTTCCCCAATGGCGCCCAAGCCTGTAGGAAAATATGGCATTTGAAAAAATTCTCAGCTGGGTGAGCAGGGAATTTATGTTCGATAGTAATTTTGTTCCTCACAGTCCAAATGGACCAAAACAGCGCCCCAACGCAGCGCCATACCACACACGCGTTCGCACCCCTCTGTGCGGTTAATAAAGAAAGAAGGTCTGAGCTATTTTGCGGGTTCCAATTTTGTTTAAATGTGTCCCTAACCGCGCTCCACGCCAATCTAGCAAGGCAGCCAAGGGTGTCAGAAACGCGATTCTGTTATACGATTCTACGACTTTACGATCCAAACTAACTCCTATGATTCTACGACTTCAGTTCATAGAATCTACGTTTCTACGATCCTGATAGTGAAGATTCTACAATTTGCGATCCTACCATTGGAGCTCCGATCTGATCCAAAATCGCGACTCTGACAACCTTGAAGGCAGCACTTGAAGAAGACATGGTTAGCGTCCTCCCCAAGCCCGTAGATGGCGCATGTCCCGTTCGCCGGCCCGTTGCGTTTGGCCACATTGTCCGATGTTGGCAGACGGTTGCGAAACATTTGCCACAAAAAGATCTTGATTTTGAGTGGAATGCCAACCTTCCGCAGCCCCCTGGTCATATCAAGCCCAGTCCCCTCTGTAAGCTTCTCGTATAAGGATTTAACCGAGAATTTACGAGAAGCCGAAAGCTTCCAATCAATCTGATCTTGATCGTGGCTGAGACTCCATCCCTCGAGCTCAGCCACCAAAGCCTCCCAAGCCGCCGCCTCGCCCT
>NW_024117832.1:0-10198 GCF_003073215.2 Triticum urartu | reverse complement strand
TAGTGGGTTTCCTCTATTTACTGTTGCAATGACAGGTCATGCAGAGGAAAGGGGTTCAACTACTGCATCATGCAACAGTTGAATCGTTGTTGTCCTAATGAAGTAAAAGAGAGCGGGAGCGAGAGAGTGGGATTGTATCGGAATGAACAAGGGGGTTTTGCTTGCCTGGCACTTCTGAAGATAGTATAGTTCTTCATCGGTGTCATCGAACTCATCGTCGAAAGCACGTCTATCGAGAGGGGACAAATACTGGCAACAGAGAAGGAAAACACAATCCACGCAATGCACAATATGATGCATGATCATCACATGTCAATATGATGTGTTTTGAGCTAATGCAACTAAAACCATGGTTGTTTGAGCTTAGTTGAATCAAAGATTCAAATACAAGCCTAAACTATGAACTCATATAAGTGCATTATCATGTTTCATCTACACAGCAAGTTTAGGTTGCTCTAACAAGCATGAAACCAGTACAGATGGATAGATTGGATTTTTTTTTGATCATTTTTCATATATAACTTATTTCATTTGGCGTTACGGTTGATTTTATATGATTTTTAGAAGTTTATAACATTTTCTGAAATAAATAAACCATTTAAGATTTATTTAAATTCCAGAAAAGAATTACCACGTCAGCATGACATCACTGTGACGTCAGCGAGTCAACATGGGCGGTCCTGGTCAAACCTGACCAGTGGGGCCCGCATGTCAGTGGTTGTGGCTTTAATTAAGAAGGTTTAGGCATAAACCATGGATTAACTGGGTAGTGGGTCCCACTGTCAGTGGCACAGTGTTTGGTTAGCGGGAGATTAACCTCTAATAGTGGCAATTAGCACTAATCATAACCCTACACTAATTCACAACAAGCGCGCCCCCCCAGTGGTCAGAGGCGGGGGGGGGGGGGGGGTCCCGCCGTGGTCAAAGTGGGTCAAACCCACTGGTAGTTCGCCGTCGGCAAGGTCAAACGCGATGAGGAGTTGCGGTTTTCGTGCTCCGGCGACCTAAAGGGCGGCCGAGGCCATCTACGTGTTGCTGATGATCTTGCGCGTCGAACGGTGCAGGCGAGGTGTGCTGGGGTGGCCGGGAATGACGCTGGCATCGAGCCAGGCGGCGGCCGGAGTTCGGGCGAGCTCGGGCGGGTGGCTGTAGGGCACGTGGGGAGGAGCTAGTGGTGGCTACGGGCTCCTGGGGAGTAGGGGAAAACGATGACTCGTGCGGGAGCGGCTTGTTCGGGCTCTGGCCACGGCGGCGCCATGGCTGGGCAGCGGTTAGCTTTGGCTTCGGTCGAGACGACGGCTACGGAGATCGAGAGGCATGGGGAGGAGGTGCAAACGACGGTGGAGCTACATGCGGTTGCAGCAGGCGTCGAAGCGGGCTCGGGGGAGGCCGGGTTGCTGCGAATTGACGACGATGGTGGCCGAAGCCCGAGGTGGAAGACGACGGCGATGACGACGTTGCTGGCCTCCTGGGGGCGCATGCTTTGGCGTGCGACTCTACGGCGTCGAGGAGGAGCTCATGGGGGCATTGGCCGGGCATGGGGATGCTGGTGGCCACGCTAACGACGAGCGGCGGCGACGGCTTCGCTCGGCTTCGGAAGAGAGAGCGAGAGCAGAGGAGAGGAGGGCCACGAGGAAGAGTGAGAGGGGTCAGGGGGTTGCGTGGCGTGTTCAGGGCGTCGAGGAAGTGAAGCAGGCAGGGTGGAGGTGGCCTACGCGTGGCCAGCAGGCGGCGAGCATGCGCCCCTGTCCTTCTGTCCAAGGAGGAAGACGACAGGGGGCAGCGGTGGTGGGCTGGGCCGCCAGCTACAGCACTTGGCCTGTTGGTGGGCGCCAGGTAAGTCCCTCTCTCTCTTTTTATTTTTGTTTTCTATTTTCTGCTATTTGTTTTGATTTGATCTAAATACCAAATCAATTTGAAACTTCATGGAAATAATTGTGTGAGCTAAGTGGTCTTATCCAAAGCCACACAACAATTTTCAGAATTATTCAACATATATTTCTTATATAATAAATATATATCCAATTAAAATAGTTATTGAATTAATTTCAAATGCCCAAAATAAATATTTCTGAGACTCCAAAAATATTGGTTTGAATTTTACCTCTTGCCAATATTTTTACAGAATAACAAGAACATTTCCTTGGACTCATTTGAAAAGATTTTTAATGCTGATTATTTCTGAAGTGACTTCTGAGGGTTTCAACTAACCTCAATTCAACTTTCAGAATTTAGACATGATGCATGGATGCTCTCTTATGCAACTATTCCAAACAATTCTAGGGTTGTGACAGTCTCCCTCGATGAACTCTTCTCTATGTTGAGCAACTTCGACCAGCGGGTGGCCATGTACCCAGGGTCGGGCGGCTTCAAATCTTCTTCCAACGCTGCGACCCGTGGCCATGGCGGCTACTCCTCTCGCCACCGTGGTCCTCCTCGCGCCAAGGGCAGGCCTGGCGGTGGCGGTGGCAGCAACAACAATGGCTCCAACTCCCGTAGCGGGCGCCCCTCCTCCAACAACACTAGGGGTTGCCGCGTTGGGAACAGCAAGTCTCGCCGGGATGCCGTGCGTTGCCAGATCTGTGGTAAACTTGGGCACTCGGCCAAAGACTGCTGGTACCGCTTTGAAGAAGACGAGGCTTCGTCCGAAGATGAGGAAAAGGTTGCTGCCGTTGCTGATGGTGCCTACGGCGTCGACACGAACTGGTACCTTGACAGCGGTGCAACCAACCATATCACGGGTGAACTTGAGAAAGTAACCCTCTGTGAGAAGTACCCCGGCAAGGACCAAATCCACACTGCAAGTGGGGCAGGTATGAGGATCCGTCATATTGGTCATTCAGTTATTCATACCCCTCATCGTAAAATCCTCCTTAGGAAAATCTTGCATGTTCCTAGTGCCAACAAAAATCTCCTTTATGTTCATCGAATTGCGCTTCACAATCATGTCTTCATTGAGTTTCATCCTTTTTTCTTCTTGATTAAGGATCAGGCCACGAGCAAAATCCTATATGGAGGTAGATGTGTTCGAGGGCTCTACCCATTGCTTCCGGAGCTCCGAAGATTCAATAAACAAGCCCATGGTGCTGTCAAGCTTTCCTCCACACGATGGCACGATCGTCTAGGACATGCTTCTTTTTCCTTAGTAGAACGTTTGCTTAGAAATAATAAGCTCTCGTTGTTGGTGAGCGTCATGTTGAAACCATTTGTGATTCTTGCCAAAGAGCAAAAAGTCATCAATTACCCTATCCTATTTCTACTAGTGTTTCTACTCAACCTTTACAATTAATATTTTCGGATGTTTGGGGTCCTGCCCCTAGTTTGGTTGGTAGACACACCTATTACGTAAGCTTCATTGATGACTATAGCAAATTCTCGTGGATCTATCTTCTCAAGAAACGATCCGAGGTTTTTCAAGTGTTTCAAAACTTTCAAGCACTCGTTGAAAGAAAGTTTGACAGCAAGATCATTGTTGTCCAATCTGATTGGGGAGGGGAATACGAAAAACTCAATTCCTTTTTCCAAACTTTGGGCATCTCTCATCATGTGTCTTGCCCACATGCTCACCAACAAAACGGCTCTGCTGAACGCAAGCATAGACACATCATTGAAGTTGGTTTAGCTCTCCTTGCTGGTGCTTCTATGCCTCTTAAGTTTTGGGATGAAGCGTTTCTTACCGTTGTCCATATCATCAACAAGCTTCCTAGTCGCGTCATCAATAATGAAACTCCCATTGAAATACTTCTTCACACCAAACCAGACTATAAGTCTCTTCGTGTTTTTGGTTGCGCCTGTTGGCCCAATCTTCGCCCCTACAACAATCGCAAGCTCATGTTCCGCTCCAAATAGTGCGTCTTTCTTGGGTATAGCGCTCAACACAAGGGTGTCAAGTGTCTTGATGTATCCACCGGTCGTGTTTATATTTCTCGTGACGTTGTGTTCGACGAGAAAAAATTTCCTTTCTCCGACCTTCACCCTAATGCCGGTGCACTCCTTCGCAAGGAAATTCTCCTTCTTCCCTCTCATCTCACTAGTTTTGATCACGGGGGCAATAACTGCAATGATCAAATATTGACTGACCCTATTGATGCCTTGTGTGAGCCTTGTAATGATGCAAGAGATTATACAGAAAAAAGGAAGCAAAAATGATGAAGAAACGCGCCCTACAGAGCCATATTTCATGTGCTCCGGCGCAGGGAACAAATCCCTCTCGGAATCCGCACGGTCAGATGCGCCAGCCGCATCTCCTTCGGGATCTGGGCGGCCAGCAGCGCCAGATCCGCCAGGCGAATCCGCCTCCGATTCTGCGCTTGGCGGGGCGCTTGTGGCGGTCCGCACTTCTGTTTTGTGGGCCCAGCCGTTCTGCTACAAGAGATAAGACCTGCGCCACCCGACCGCTGCTGGTCTATCAGGCGTGGGATCCCATGTTGATGGCCGGCCCGCTCCATCATGCACTAATGATGAGGCCCGCGGGACGGGATCTTCTGCGCCCGCTGCAACATCCATTGCTTCACCAACCGCCACAGAAGATCCAGCGCACACCGATGCTGCTGCTGCTGCTGGTCCAGATTCTACTGCGGGATCTTCTGTGTCACAAACAGACGCTGCATCATCTCCACGCCGTACACGACTACAAAAAGGGGTAATACAGCCTGTTGATTATAAACGTGTAACTAAGTATGGAATGGTGTGCTCTACAGGTGAACCAGGTGAACCATATACGCTTGAAGAAGCACTTAGTGATGACAAATGGAAAAGGGCCATCAATGAGGAATTCAAGGCACTACAGAAAAATAAACCTGGCATCTGGTTCCTCCACAACAAGGTAAAAAATCTTATTGATTGCAAGTGGGTATTGAGGATTAAAAGAAAGTCTGATGGAACCATTGATCGTTACAAGGCCAGACTAGTTGCGAAAGGTTTTAAACAACGGTATGGCATAGACTATGAGGACACATTTAGTCATGTTGTAAAGGCTGCCACTATCCGTCTCGTTTTATCTATTGCTGTATCCAGGGGCTGGAGTCTCAGACAACTAGATGTTCAGAACGCGTTTCTCCATGGTGTTCTGGAAGAGGATGTGTACATGAAGCAACCTCCTGGGTTTGTGAGTAAAAATGCACCTTCTTATGTGTGCAAACTTGACAAGTCATTATATGGGTTGAAGCAAGCTCCAAGGGCGTGGTACTCACGTCTCAGTCAAAAAATGCAAATGCTTGGTTTTGTTCCTTCTAAGTCTGACACCTCACTGTTCATTTACAACAAGTACAACACACACATATTTGTACTCATATATGGTGATGATATAATTGTCACCAGTTCATCAGATGAGGCTATTACAGGACTTTTGAAGGATCTTAGACAGAGTTTGCTCTCAAGGATCTTGGAGACTTACATTATTTCCTAGGGATTGAGGTGAATAAGCATGAGGATGGACTTCATCTATCCTAGGAGAAATATGCAGCAGATCTGGTAAAAAAAGGCTGGTCTACAAGGTTGTAAACTCTCACCTACTCCTTTGTCAAGTACAGAAAAATTGTCTCTTACTGAGAGTCAGCTTTTGAGTCAAGATGATAGTACAAAGTATCGAAGTCTAGTAAGTGCTCTTCAATACTTGACACATACCAGGCCTGATATTTCATTTGTTGTTAACAAAGTTTGCCAATTTCTTTATGCACCCACTACAGTTCATTGGACAGCTGCCAAACGCATTGTTAGATATGTCAAGAACACTCTTAATATTGGTCTGAATTTTTGCAAGTCATCATCTACACTTATAAGTGCCTTCTCAGACTCTGATTGGGCAGGTATTTGGATGATAGAAGATCTACTGGTGGATTTGCAGTATTTTTTTGGTCCTAACTTGATATCATGGTGTGCAAGAAAGCAAGCTACTGTCTCCAGGTCCAGTACAGAGGCAAAGTATAAGGCATTAGCAAATGCCACATCAGAAATTATTTGGTTACAATCCATTCTGAGGGAACTTGGTATTAAGGGTACTCAAGCTCCATGTTTATGGTGTGATAATCTAGGTGCAACATACTTGTCTGCTAATCCAGTTTTTCATGCCAAAACAAAGCACATCGAGATAGATTTCCACTTTGTGCGAGAAAGAGTTGCCAAGAAGCAACTTGACATTCGGTTTGTGCATTCCAGAGATCAAATTGCGGATGGACTCACAAAACCGTTGCCTACAAAAAGCTTTGAAGACTTCAAGCATAATCTCAACTTGATGAAGTTGTGATTACGGGAGGGTGTTAAACAATATCTTGTCACGTTGCCTTGGCTAAGCCGCACCATCTCATTGAGCCGCATCAGGAGTCCCAGAATATTGGTAGAGATAGTTAGGTAGTTGGTTTATGTTTATCTCTTATAACCTATTCTATCTCTTCCTCTCTATGTCTTTTGTAAAGGTCTCAACTGTATGCGCCTCAGGGTTATTGCGCCCCTGCCTATAACATGCAGCACGTCCCCTCGCACCGAGGTTAAGACGTTTCCGCACATCGCACATTACATACAAATATTGTTATATACATAGCTCGGCCCGTCATGTACACGTCCAAATGATTCAACATGCCTTCGATTGCCCTCGTGTCTTCCTATTATTAAATATGTCTATTTCGCAGCAATGAATAAGAGACAACAATGAATAGGACTCGAACATGCATACCTAATCAAATAAGCAGCACGTCTCATGTAAATATGAAAAATATATTATCATAACTCTAGATGGTGTCGGCCTCCAACATGCATACCCAATCAAACAAGACGCGCACCTCACGTGCTCAGATATCTAAACACACATATGCATGCAAATTACAGATCTGATTAGAACTCCAATGGTGTCAGCCACAACAACCCATATAAACATCTCCAACCAACAATCCATGCTCACGCCCGAAAGAGTAGATGCCATCCAAAAACTACATCATGAATACACCACCGAAGAAATTGAAGTCAGCCAAATGACGAGGCAATCACGACATGGAACTCAACAGTTGACACCAAACAAAGCCACGCCCAACTGCTTCACAGGACAAGCAATTTGGCGTCGGACGAAGTCCTGCTCAACTATATCTCACGTAAATCACCAAGTTTGGCAATTATTACGTACTTAGTAAGCTCAATCATTATGGATAAAAATTTCAGAGTAACTTCATCCATTGATAACTATTTGTACATTCCTTCTGAAGCAAAAGATCTGAGTACAAGAAGTTGAGCGACTTATCGACAAGGGGACAAAACTGGAACATTCAAGTGAAAGTAATGAGAATTGGATTCGATCAATCCTACAACAAATGAGTTTGTCTGCCTAGATATGATCATGAGTTCCTGACAAAGAACAAGTCTATTCTTTATATATGTAGTTGCAAATTGTTTTATTCTTTCAAACAACAATTACTAAGTATATTTAATCATTTTCCCAAGTTTAAAAAATTCATACTACTATCTGGAAGAATTTGATAGAAACTTTCTAATCAAAGATCAATGGGCAGACTATTTACGCATTTAGCAATTTTAAAGTTGCAGAATCCACAAAATGCAATATATTTGCATTGGCAAATGCTATATAGCAAGATAAGTTGATAACATGTGAATCTTACCATGATGTCCTTAATCCAGAACAATTTGAATACTTTCTTCATATTGTTATAATTTACGGTTATTTTTTGCTAAGTAGCATTCAGCTCAGATATACCTACAAACCAGAGTTCTAGAAATTACTTACGCCTCACTTTATACTTGAAGAAATTATGTTTTTCCTAATATGTAGAATGATGGAAGCACAATAGACCGGAACATACCTTGCTTCACAAACTTATTAATAGAAAAACATGATAAACGCCGATCGCATGCTCTCTAGTGTTCCACATACGGCTAGATTAGCCCGATGTCGCCATTCTGACTACAAAAAAACTTCCCATATTTAGACCTTGAAGCAAAGCAAATCCATTAACTAATCACATTACTTCGGAATTAGTAGTCACCCACCAAACTTATTTTCACACCAGGTTCCTTAACATCTCAAATAGCACGAAATCACATTGATACAAGACTATCAAAAGTAGGGCATATTCTAACTTTTTAAAACATTCATGCATCTACTTTCATCAGTTTATTGTCCTTACTAACAAAAATTATATCTCTCATATGGCCTTTTAAGTTTAGAGAAACCATGAAAAAAAATACTTCAATATCATACACAGCACCGACAATATATGTAAAAAATTCAACCATTGTACGTCGATTAACACATATGAACCAAATTCCAATTAATAAATGAAAGCATTTACAACAATTATGTACTAGGATATTTCCTAGATTACAAGTACACGTACATACTTAATTCTTCATTGTCAAACCAGGTGTCTAAGAAAAATTAAGCTTTAAAATTCTCAAATTCCTTACAAATAAGTTTTACTCTGAAACTGAATAACTGATTACGTACATATGTACTTCCAAGCAAGAGGAGAATCGATAGAATGATGAGAGAATAGGAAGGGATTAATACCTATCTCTTCTCCAGCGCCTGGGCTAATAAGAGAACCACCGTGCTGAGCAGTCCGCGGTGTAAGACTTGCCTACATTACCCCATAGATATCATGGACCATAGCCACGGTGCCATCCGTTGTGCCTTTAGATCCAACCATTCTCCGTCGCATGCGTTCCCATGGGAAATTCACAAATTGGTGCAGCCTTCTCCGTAAGCTCCATCAACGCATCCACCCACATCCAGCACCTCAGCTATGACAGCTCGCCGCCGGCCATGATGAGGTTGAGCAGCACGCCACGTTCTCCCTTGCCCTCCCCGTGGTCGCGCAGGCAGACTCGATCCACATGCTAGAGAATAGGCTAGGAATTAGTTTCCTGCTGGTACCAACGACATCTTTCTTCGCCAGCAGCAAATCAGGAGAAATGACGCATTTGGATGAGCCTGGTGGGGGTCGAACGAGATGAGAGCTGGTGGAGGTATCCAACGAGATGACGAGAGAACTGTACGGGCTGTTTTACTTGGAGAAATAAATGTTACGGAGTGTTTTCTTTTAAGCAAGATGTTACGAAGTGTTTTTTAGGGATGTTACGGAGTGGTGGCTTGCATCAAAACACATGGGCATGTATAGTCTTGGTACATGGGCTATGTAAAAGTGAGTTCAGATTTGTTTTCCCATATATTACATTCCCTGCCCTTCCCAAAAAAAATTACATTCCCTGCCCACATTTTTTTGTAACATTCCCTAATACTTCAACATCAGAAAAAAGATGTCTGATCCTCAAAAAAAAATGTTTGGCCAAAATGCAAACTGAAGGGTATGTATAACTACAGGAAGCTAGAACGATTAGCTATGGTGATGTTGTGAAAGAAAATTCAGAAGAAAGATCAATGCCCAGTCAATTATTTTTTACAAATAGTTTCGATTGGTTACCACATGTATCATGTGGTAGCTCAAATAATATTATAACCTTAATTTCTAAGTATGCACAAATCTTAGTAAAGAATCAGATCAGACGGATGTAAATCTGTAACGTACAAATAAGTGAGTAAAATATGGATGGTTGCCCAAATACACATAATAGATCAAATATTTTTTGAAATTCACAAAGCAAAAAAAATGTTGCAAATGTATCTTAACAAATAGGAATGTATAATTTAAAATGAAATAAATAAATAATTGAAGCAATAAAAATATCAAAACTAAAATATATGGATTGAAAGTAAAAAGTCTATAATCTATGTATTCTAAGAAAAAAATGTATATAGGCTTTTTTAATTCAAGTTTTACAACATTGGGTTTGTTTAGTATAGAATTTTGTATTGCTTTCATACATAGACCATGTAGTGGATGGGCATGTAAGTAAAAAATTGAGGAAACCTAAAAGAATAGCTTGAAATAATTGAAACTAACTGCATGAGCTAAAAAATTCATCAAAATAAATAAACCAAGAACTTAAACTAATGGAATCGTATGAAGATAAGAAAAAAATTAAACTGTGGCAAAAAAAATAAAGTGTAGCTGCACAAATGCGCGGGTGCACCCGCTAGCTTTTCTTATAAAACAAAAGGGGGGCGGGCCCCTACTGCCAGTGGCCCAGGAGGCCACTTGAGCGGGTGCTAGAGGGTGAACCCGATGGGCACGGGCAGGGTGTTGCCCGCCCGGACGCAGGGTGAGGCCGTGGCCAAGGTGGGGCTCATCGGCCG
>NW_024117831.1:0-9982 GCF_003073215.2 Triticum urartu | reverse complement strand
CCGACGGCCGCGGCGGCTTCCGAAGCGCCGGCGAGCTCACTCGTTGAGCCGGCCGCCGACGCGCACCACGTGTTCGACGAAATGCCCCAAGGTGAAAAAATTTCCAACTTTTCTTTTTTTCTTATTTTTTCAATGCATCATCATCACATATAGATAGCTTATTTGCATTGTTCAAAAAACTTTGTAGTCTCAACGATGATGCATACATGTCCACTATGGGTGTTGGGTCCAACAATTCGCATTGGTCTCAAACCAATGACATCCATTTCGAAGACCATGAGTTTGAGGTGGATGAGGAGGGTGAGGGAATTGTTGAGGCGCCGAAAGAAAGAGCGGGCAATTACTCAACCAACGATGACAAGTTACTATGCCATACTTATTTGCAAGTGTCGAGGGATCCATCCATTGAAGGTGATCAAAGTAGAGACGCGTATTGGGGGCGAATGAAAGAACACTTTGATGCTCACAACTTGAGTGGAATTGACCGCTCCGAGAGATCATTTCGGTCCCGATGGTCGACAATCAACTCGGATTGTCAAAAGTGGGCGGCCGTACAAAATGCAGTTGACAAGATTAACCCAAGTGGCACAAATGAGGATGATCGAGTAAGTGGCATCTCATATATGTTCATCATACTTGTTTTTGGTGACCGAAGTGCTAACTTGTTTTGTTTTTCTTGTAGAACAACATTGCACAAAACTTGTTCAAAGAAGAGACAAGGACAACCAAGAAGGGGAAGATCAAGAAAGGCAGGGTCTTTACCTTGCCTCATTGCTATGAAGTGTTAAAGGATGATGAGAAATGGAAGAAGCGTGATGGTTTGGAGGATTTGCATTTGAGCAACAAACGGAAGCGAGCAATTGAGATGAATGATGATGAGGAGGAGGATGATGCATCAAGTGATGACGGCAAGAGAAGCCCCACACCCAACTCGGTTTCATACTCGAAGCCAAAACGACCGGATGGGTGCAAGAAAGACAAAACCGAAAAGAAGAAGAGGAAAGGAGATGATGAGCTCAAAAATGCTATGGAAGCTATTGTGAAGGCAAGGGTCGAAGCCAATGAGGTGAGGAAAATGGCAAGGAACCAAGATGCCGTGGCCGAGGAGAGGAGGTTGGCGGCCGAGGAGAGAAGGGTGGCGGCCGAGGAGAGAAAGGTGGCTTTGGAGGAGAGGAAAGTGAGCAACGAGGAGCGAGCTAAGTTGTTGGAATGGGAGAAGCACTTGTTCTTCTTGGACACATCTAACCTCAATGCGGCGCAAAAAGAGTATGTCAATCTTGCCCAACAAGAAGTCTTGATCCAAAAAAGAGCCTTGGTTCGTGCAATGGGTGGCGGTGGCCTCGGCGCCATGGGGGGAGGCATGGGTGCACCTCCGTCCGCCATGGGAGGCATGGGTGGCTTTGGAGCACCATCCGACGCTATGGCCGTCATGGGAGGCATGAGTTTTGCTTCTCTCATGGGAGGCATGGGTGCACCTCCGGCCGCCATGGGTGCAATGTCTTTCGATGTGCTTCTCATACACATTCCCATGAAGATGCCGTTGAAGATCTTGCCAACACCGTCGGAGCTTCACATGATGCGGTGCATGATGCGGTGCGTGATAAGGAGAGGGAGAAAGATTCATCTTCGGAGGCGGAAGAGTCGTCTTCGGAAGATGAGGACGAAGACGAAGACGAGGAAGATGAAGATTGATGTGTCTTTCATGTCTTGAACTTTAGTTTGCATTTGAACTTGGTTGGATGAACTTGTGGGCATGATTTTGAACTTGTGGGCATGAACTTTTATTCATCAATTTGTTTGTGTCAAATTTCACGTGTTCATTTTTGTCCAAAATATCATATATACAAAATGCCCGGCGAGTCGCACGCGCTGTATTTTTGCGCTCTACTGGAGCGGCGCGCGCGCTGCATTATAGCGCGGCTGCTGGAGCCAGCGCAGACGGACGCGCAAAACCAGTCACAGCGCGCGCGGTAAACAGATTTTTTGCGCGCGGCGCTTGGCGCGACTGTTGGAGATGCTCTTAGGAATCTATCAGCCCAGCAACACTGCACAGGTGTGTACGGTGCGTTGGTAGTTAGTTTTCCATACCGCTGCACACATTTCTTTCCCGATGGTTTACGCATGCGCTCTCGTTTCGTTGCCTTCTCGTTAGCGAGCAGGAGCGCGACGGCTGACTTTTGCACGTCGCGTCGCGCCGGTGGTGTCCGGCGACACCGGCGCCGGGCCACCACCGAGGCGAGCAGACTGAGAGAGAGAGGGAGAAAAGAAGCGAACGGGTGAAGGGGACGAGAGGGCAACACTGCTGCTCGACCGCGACGGGCACACAGACGAGCAGGAGCAGCGCGAATCATTGATGGATCCATCTGATTTTGTGCGATCAGCGCGCCCACGAAACAACGAGTCGGAAACAGCTCTGGTTTGGGCGGGTTTTCTCCGGTTTCGCGCTGCCGCGCTGGGTTGGGCGGCTGTTATCCGGGTCGGCCGCCCCGGCAATACCGCCGATGACATGATCCAAACGAACTACGCACACATGCCCGTGGCCGTCGCTTTCGCGCGAGCCCGGTCCGGTCCCGTTCGCGGTTGCCTTTGCGGGCGTTGCTCCCCTGTCGCCCGGGTGGACTCTCCTCGCCGTGCACGGTGCACTGAACCTCCCCTGTTATCACAGTTGTGTTCTTTTGTCCGCCTGCTCATCCGTTGGAACGAACGAACGACCAGTTGCTCTCTCCCCCCCACTGACCCTTCCTCGGCCAAGCCAGCCGCGCGCATCATCCATCCATCCATGATCCGTCGCTGCCGGAGTACCATGATTCACGTCTGGCTTCCGCCCAGCTTCCAAGTGCTCCCTCCTTTCCTTTCCCCTGGTAGCACCTTCCCACACCTGGTATTTTATGCTCCATGATGATATCCTAAAGGCGGAAAGGGCCGGTGATTGGCCCCGGATGGCCTCGCGCCGTACCGCTCGTTCCCGGCAATATATCTGGTCCGGCTCGTTGGGATACAGCTGCCGGCCCGTCTGTCTACGACGGAATAGTATATGCGTGTAAGTGCTCCGGCCTGGCCTCCCATGGCTGACAGGTCATCCTTGTTCTCATCTCCTTTTCTTCTCCCCCTTTCGTGCCCCACGGCCACGCACTCTGCCCACTTAAGTAATCGGGTCTTTCATTATTTTTAGCTGACGCGAAAGCGCCGCGGTCCGTGCTATGCCAGTTGTGAGTGTGGACTTCCGGGCAAGGCCCATACGCACGCACGCATGGCGCCGATGCACTTTTCGCGCGCTCTTTTTTAATCCGGGATCCTCATCAGCTAGCGCGAGATTAAATTCGAGTTTCTGTGAAAACCGTCCTTCTAAAAGTTGAGATGGTACCTCCATGGCTCCATCAGAAGCCACTACAGCGCGTATAATCGTGGCCTCGTGAGACGTCGTGGTCGTGCATGCATGCATGCATATCCATGCACGCACTCGCTCGAGCGAGGTGCTGCGTCCATCAAGCAAAGATCTAGGCCAATGTGTCACCCTGCCACTCCTTCCTACTGTGCTTTTTGATCGATCCGGGATAATCTGGTGGCGCTGCGCTTTTACTTCCACCCGAAGAAACTTGCATGGAGTGCGCGCGCCCAGAAACGTACGTAGATGCAGCAGCTGGCCTCCCACTCACTGTTCCAAGGATATTTACCGGACGACGAAAAGGCCTCGTGTGGTCTGATGAGAGTTGAGATCACCGTCATCGCGAACTACGGCCTCGGCCGATCCACTCGCGGCCGCCAGGTGTGGGCGGCTTGATCCGCTTTACAGCGCGCGCGCTTTTGCTGTGTCTGCCCCACAGTCGCCGATTCGCCATATCAAAACGATACGGATACGCCCCAAAGGGCGTTGCAGCCAGCCAGATCATCCGAAAAGAGGGTGTGGTAGACTGTGTGTTGGCCTTTGAGCTTTAGTCGAGGACAACGTGTGTTGCAGCAACTCAGCAGAAAAGTTCATGGAGAGATCTTTGCACGGGGCTCGTGGGGTATGATATCTCGGTGGATTTGGAAAAATCCGCACTGTCGTGACGGGATGCCACGCGTTTGCTTGTCAGGCTGGTGGATCATCTGAAGAATCGACGATAACTATGCTAAAATTCCACCTCAAACAAAATGTCAAAATTATACTTCATTCGTGTGTGAAGAATCGACTATAACTATTGGCTATCCTTTTGTCTCTCCTTCAACGAAAGGCGGCTAGGGTTTCTGGCTTTCTGCCTCGTGTCGACTGCGGCGTTGGTCTGCCACGTCTCTTGTGGCCCTAGGGTCATGGATGCGCGGTGGATCCCGGTCCTTGCCGGCGGGAGGGCTCTGTTTTAGGTGCTTCTTCAAGTTTTGTTAGAGTCCATGTCCTGTTCAGGAAGACGAGACGACGGCGGCTTCTTAAAGATGGAATAAGGTTCTTCCCGCTTAGCCCTCGTCCCAGTGATGCGTCTAGCATTGTCGGAGGGTGTGTGGAGGCGTGTCTTCTGCGGGTCTCGCGGGATTCGGTTGGTGGTTGCCTTTGCTGGATTTGTTCGGACACAGTCTTTATTCGTCTTTATTCATATGTCTTCAAGTTGGATCCTTCGGATCTAAGCTTCTCTTTATCTGCGGCGGTTGTTGTTCTGCTGCGTTGGTCCTATTGGACCTTAGCACGACGACTTCTCGACTGTCTAAATGTTTTCTTTGCCGGCTCCAGCGAGGGAGGGGCGATGACGGCGTCATGTCTTCGACGCCCTTCTGTGCTTGTAGTCGTCGCTAGGATCTATGAATCTGGATGTAATATTTATTACTTCTTATATTCGTTGTACTGCCATAATTAAAAATGAATAGATCAAAAGTTTTTGAAAATAAACTATTTCAAAATTAGTTTTTCTTTTTAGGATCTATTTATTACTTCTTATATATAATAGTACATGAAGAGTTGAAAAGGAGACCACAACGGGCCTTCATCAAAAAACAAATAAAAGAAATCATAACGGGCAAGCCCGCTTCTGGGTTTTTTTAACACAGTATAGATGCAAGCACTCATACATACGCACATACACTCACCTTTATTAACGCACACACGCACATCCTACCCCTATGAGCAGTTTCGAGAGACTGAGCTAGCATATCATCTTGAGATTTACGAAATCACCGTAATCACTTCGTAGTCGACTGGAACGTCTTCTCCCACTGAAAGCGCATGATCGAAAATCCCGAAATAAATCCAGAAATAATGCGAGCATCAGGATTTGAACCCTAATGGGCTGGGGATACCACTGTCCCTCTAACCATTCAACCACAGGTTGAAATCATAACAGGCAAGCCCCGCTTCTGTTAAACAGTAAAGCATGATTAGCATTTTGGGGAACTTGGTTATTACACCCCCTCCCCACCCCCCCCCCCCCCCCCCCCCCCCAAAAAAAACTGGACATTACCCATTGCGGGGGATCTCCACAAGTCACTTTTCGTGCCTTGAGAGCACGCCACATGATGCGTCTAGCCACCGTCACATGTCACGCGCTGGACACTTTCTCTAGATGTCTACTCTTTTTTACTTTTCTATATGCGTTTTCGGGTTTTAGACAGGGGTTTTTGGGTTTTTGGTTTTCGCCAGGTTTTCCCTATGTTTGGGGGGGGGGGATCACGGAAAAAAATTGTGCTTCCACAAGAAGTATATTTGCTTCTCGTGGAGGCACATATTTACTTCAGCGAGTTGTGCTTCTCAAAAAAAGAAAAATAATTATGCTTCCATGAGAATCACATATTTGCTTCTCACAAAGGCACTGATTTGCTTCGCAGAAAGCGCAAGGAAAAAAAATATGATTCCCCGAGAAGTAGTGGCGTAACCAAAAAAATTATATTTGAGGGACCAACTGCTGTTAAAACTTATTGGGAGGGCAAAACCATTGGGAAATATTTTTTAGCAACAAATAATCACTAATTTACATAGTTCATTAGCAAATATTGCGGTCAATCCTTGATGTTAGGGGGGCCAGGGCCCTTGTTGATCCCCTGTCTTTAGCACCAGATTTGCTTCCACGGGATGCACATATGTGCTTCTTGGGAAAAACAGTTGTGCTTCTCGGAAAGGAAAAAAAAATCTATGCTTACACGAAAAACACATATTTATTTCTTCGTGTAGGCATAGATTGGCTTCCATGAGAAGCACATTTGTGCTTCTCGGAAAGGAGAAAAAAAGACTCATGCTAGATAATTGCTTTGCTGAGGCGCCATTGCTTGTTCGTTACACGTGTTTCCACGAGAAGTGCAAATTTACTTCTAGTGGAGGCGCATATTTGTTTTGTGAGAAGCACAACGATGTTTCTCAAAAAGAGAAAAAGGGTATAAAAATGTGCTTTCGGTTCCAGACTTTTTCTTTGGGTTTTCAGTGAAAATAATGTTCATGGAAACCTATTAACATGGATATATTTTTGAAGATCTCGACGCGAGAAATCCAACAATAAGAATGGTTCAACATTTGGATGCACGGTTCAATAGATAAAATATTTTGAACAAACAAATCTACAAAAAAATAAAACTCTAGGTTGTGATAAGTGACGTACTTGCAGTGCCCCACTTGTCAAAACCTAAGAAGGTGGAAGTGACATTTGTAAGGGTAACCCTTAACTAGTGATTTCGCGACAAGAAGCACAAATGATAAGGTGGGCACAGTGTCTCGCTTTATGCGAGACATTAGCTTCCCTCGCGTAGAGGGCTAGCCAGTAGCCACTTGTCAAAACCTAAGAAGGTGGAAGTGACATTTGTAAGGGTAACCCTTAACTAGTGATTTCGCGACAAGAAGCACAAATGATAAGGTGGGCACAGTGTCTCGCTTTATGCGAGACATTAGCTTCCCTCGCGGAGGGGGTTAGCCAGTAGCCATGTGCATACATCATGATGTCATCATATTTTTTTATATTTTGAAAATTACTAAATAAATATTATGAAAAATTAAGATGATTTTTTATAGTGTTCACCGCGCATTTAAAAAATGTTATTGCAGTCTAAAAAATGTTCATTCCACTTTTGGAAGATGGTTGTACTATTAAAAAAATGTATGTCACATTCCAAAAAAATCACAGATTTCTAAAAATATACTTGACTTTTCTACATGTTATAAATATTAAAAAAATGTGGGTGTAATTTAGAAAAAATTCGTACCATTAAAAAATATGTACGTTACATTTTAAAATGTTCATACATTTCATAATATCTTTGTGACATTTTAGAAAATGTTTATCAATGTAAAAGATGTTGAATATTTTAAAAACTGTTTTAATGTGTATTTGAAAAATATTTAACACGTATTAAAAATGTTCGAAAACATAGATCTGAAAAAATGTTAATATGTGTTTCAAAAAATTTGGCGCGTATAAAAATATTTTAAATGTATAAGAAAAATGTACAATGTGTATGAATAAAGGTAGACATTAAAAATATATTTCAAATAATATTAATCTTGCATTTGGAAAATGTTAAACACGTATAACATTTGTAACTACATTCTCACATTTCTTTTTAGATTCGTGACTTCTATGCGACCAGAAAATGAATGAGATGAGAAAGATAGACCACCACTAGAAAAAAAAGACCATCTGCGGAGCATAGATGGTTGAGTCTGAGCCTCAACCAGCCTTGTGAAAAAAAACTAGATCGAAGTGATTGCTGCAAAAAATTGACCTTAAATGAAGCACTTCATATATTGGAGGAAGTTTGCCTAAAAGCAACGACGCTTTAAAGAGTGTGTAATAGTTTACTAATCAAGCGCATTAGCGCTAAAAAATAGATCTCTAAAAAGTGGATTAATCGGACAATAACAAAGAGAGAGTCCCATTCAACATATTAATACTGACAACAATGAAATTTCTCGTAAAAGGAAATGTGGGAAACATAATTCCGAAACTAATCCCTTAGACACCGACCAGGGAATTCAAAAGGGGAGCATTCGGTCCCTTCACGACCTGTGTCTCTCTTGTTTTTATAAGATACCCTTCAAATAAAAAAAAAACAACAAAGTGCTTCCTGCTATATGCATTATATGCTCTTAATATAGGGTGGTAGCTTCCCCCACGATGGAAACTCGAGAAAGAAACAAAGAAAAATGAGAAATAATAATAATAATAATAATAATAATAATAATAATAATAATAATAATAATAATAATAAACCGTGTGATCAAAAAAGAAATTTGAGAATGTAGTGCTATGCTAGAGGTGAGACCTACTTACATCTCGTAACGGGCAAGAAATAGCTCATGCGCAAATGATATATGTTCGTCATTGCGAGCATCATCATAACCATCGCCTACATGGAGTGTGTAGCCGGGCTGACCCACTAATCGGCTGTCTTTCTTCATCCGTCAAAGTGACCCTAGTTGAAGCGTTAACCGCTCACCTTTTTTTTCCTTCGCACCTTCTCTCCATTGAACATCCGCTGCAACTCATCTACTTTGTTCTTCCTCCGTAGGTTAGTTCTTGTCGCAAGATCTATCTATTCATTTCTCGGTCGTGTTTCGCATTTGTTGAGATCTTGTTTTGAGATGTGGCTATTTTCTTCAGCCGTGTCTTTTTTATTCTAGGGTTTGGTGTTCTCAAGGTACTCGATGAATCAAGAGTTGCATGATGCAGTTTGAAGGTAGTTCACATCTAATCTCCATTCCTTCGGTTGATGCAGTTCCTTGAGTTTTTTTTTAATTTGGTCATCTTGCATAGTCCTTTTTTCGCATGTTTTGGTTGACCACAAGGTTTGATCTGACTTGTTCAAATACTTCGCTTTTATAAAGAGTAACATCACGAGCTGGTAGTGTTCCATGTATTAGTTTTTTGGCTTATGCGGGTTTTTTTAGCAATTGATGTTTTTTAAGATAGTTGGGTTCTTGTCCGTTCTGGTCTTGAAAATATTTTAGATAATTTTATTGTGTACATTTCGCTACAGTCATATCTATTTGTCCTTGTCCTTGAATTTTACAGTGGTTGCATTGCCTTTGATTTTTGTTTCCTTCGCAAGCAGTTCATGTTGGAGAACGCAGTATTGTAAGATCGAAAGTATGTCTAGAGGGGGGTGATTAGACTACTTGACCAAATAAATATCTAGCATTTTCCCAATTTTAGTTCTTGGCAGATTTTAGCAACTTTGCACAAGTCAAGCAATCAACCTACCCATGCAATTCTAAGAGTATAGCAGCGAAAAGTAAAACAATTGCATATGAAGGTAAAGGGAGGAGTTTGAGGGAGCAAACGTAATGTAGACACGTAGATTTTTGGCATGGTTCCGATAGGTGGTGCTATCGTACATCCACGTTGATGGAGACTTCAACCCACGAAGGGTAACGATTGCGCGAGTCCACGGAGGGATCCACCCACGAAGGGTCCACGAAGAAGCAATCTTGTCTATCCCACCATGGCCGTCGCCCATGAAGGACTTGCCTCACTCGGGTAGATCTTCACGAAGTAGGCGATCTCCTTGCCCTTACAAACTCATTGGTTCAACTCCACAATCTTGACGGAGGCTCCCAAGTGACACCTAGCCAATCTAGGAGACACCACTCTCCAAGAGGTAACAAATGGGGTGTTGATACGTCTCCGTCGTATCTATAATTTTTGATTGTTCCATGCCAATATTATACAACTTTCATATACTTTTGGCAACTTTTTATACAATTTTTGGGACTAACATATTGATCCAGTGCCCAGTGCCAGTTCCTGTTTATTGCATGTTTTTTGTTTCGCAGAATATCCATATCAATTGGAGTCCAAACGGGATAAAAACTGACGGAATTTTTTTTGATATATATATGATTTTTGGGAAGAAAAATCCACGCGAGACGATGCCCGAGGCAGCCACGAGGCAGGGGGCGCGCCCCTGACCCTCATGGACACCCCGTAAGGCGGTTGTTTCCCTTATTTCGCCGCAAGAAAGCTAATATCTGGATAAAAATCGTGTTCAAATTTCAATCCAATCGGAGTTACGGATCTCCGGGAATATAAGAAAC